>NW_008661597.1:36568-38260 GCF_000695815.1 Acanthisitta chloris
TTGATGATCTTTGAGGTCCCCTCCAGCCTTGAGGGTTCTATGGTTTAGGGGCTACAGCAGTGCCAGGCAAAGGGTTGGACTTGGCCTTAGAGGTCTCTTCCAACTCTGATGATTCTCTAAAATGCCCTAAATCAGGACAGGACAACCCTAGTGACCCCAGAGGGCTTGGGGAGGTGGCACCAGCATCTAGGACTGGAGCTTTACCTGTGGTCCTACTCCACCTCTGCTCTTACACCGCACAAACCACGAGAAAGACCTTTCCACTCTTAGGAACCACCACCACCCTAGAGAACTCATTTCAAAAAAAAAAACAACAAAAAAAACCCAGAAGAAGCTCAATTACCATCTTCATCCGTGCGGACGATAACCGGCGAGCTCTCCGGCCCCGGCCCCACCTCCGTGTGAGCCACCACCGTGATGCGATACTCGGTCCACTTCTCCAAGGACTCCAGTAGGATCTGACTGGTGGTTGGGGGGATATCATTCACCTCCTTTAGGTCGGTGTCCTCCGAGTCCAGCGCTCGATAGTGGACGCTGTAGCCAGCCAGGACGCCGTTCTGGCTCTCGGCCGGTGGCGGCCGCCAACTTACCAAAATGGCGGTGGATCGCGTGCTGACACATTTAACGTCTTGAGGGGGGGCAGACGGTTCTACGAGGGGGGGAAAATTCAGGAGGGGGAAAGGGAAGAAGGGAAGGGAGAAAAAAAAAAACACAAACAAAAGATGGGAAAGATAAAAGAAAAAAAAAAAGGAAAAAAATGATAACAAAAAAATCTAAAATAAAACGTACGAAAATTTGGTTTAGGAAGATAAAATTAAAAGAGAAGAGAGCTTTTTGTTGTCGTCTTTTTTTTTTTTTTTGGGGGGGGGGGATTTTTTTTTTTTTTGGTTGTTGGCGTGGTTCGGTTTGAAATGCAAAGGTTAAAGAAAGGAACGATCATAAAAACAACGAAAATAAAAAGCCAACTGAAATTCCATGGGGCATCGAAACTGAAACGGTGGAAAGCAAAGGAACTAAAGCAGTGAGTGGGCTTAGCCAAGAGGGTCCTGCTGCCTCCACAGAGTCAAAGCCCTTTCCTTGGCTCCCCATTTTACAGCAGCCTGGCAAATCCTGCCCTGCCTGGGAAAGCATTTCTTTCCAACCTCACTCTCTGGGATCCTGAATTTCTTTGAAGGGATCTGGGAAAATGAAGTTAGAAAAGCAAATCTTTTGCCAGGAAGCTTAAATTTAACAGGCTGGACCTCCAGATGGAAGTGATTAGTTGTCCAGAGACTGGAGGAGGCCAAAATCCCACGCTGGGAATGCCCAGGACACTGCCAAGCAATGAGCCCGTGGTGCATTTAGAGGTTTAAACACTTGCAGAAGGAGGAAGAAAAGGGATTTGTTGAGGTATTCAGTACCTGTGGGATTTTCCAAAGCAGCAGCAGGTCTAAATCCCACTGCACTCACTGCCTGAACTACACCAGGGTGTTTCTGAGCATCTCAGGAGGGTGACTTGGGAAGAACAGCTCTACTTAGCTCCTGTTCATCCTGAGAGGAAACCTTGGGAAGAACAGCTCTACTTAGCCTCTGTTCAGTCTGGGAGGAAACCTTGGGAAGCACAGCTCTACTTAGCTTCTGTTCAGTCTAGGAGGAAACCTTGGGAAGAACAGCTCTACTTAGCCTCTGTTCAGTCTGGGAGGAAACCTTGGG
>NW_008661598.1:0-1293 GCF_000695815.1 Acanthisitta chloris
ACTCCATCCTGGCTAAAACCAGGGCAATCACAAAAACAGGAGAATTCTATGGACTGGTGGTAGGTACAGTATCACCTGCTGCTGTTTAGACACCAAATCTTGTGAACGATGCAGTTTTTCTTGGGTTTGGGGCCACTGATCCACCCATGCCAGAGAGTCTGTTTTCCATGTTAGTTTGAGGGTGTGCTGTGTTGAAGGTCGAGCACCACTCCCCTGAAGTGAGAGGTCATCCTACCAGACACATTATGAACGGATTCTGGGGGATTGCGGTGCTCAAGCACAGAGTGTCTTGACCTGTCACATTAGCCAGGGACACACCGACATTCCATTGAGGCTGGACCACCTGCCATTCGCCGCAGTTGTGAAGAAGCATCCCAAGAGTGATAAGATGAGCAGTCCAGCACAGAGTCGCATTCAGGGAGGGCAGCAGGTGCAGAAGCTTAGTGGGCGTGCCCATGAAGACAATCTGGTCCTCAAGTTCTCATGGGCAGCATCCCAGAAGGTGTGCGTGGCTTTATATATCATAATTTTGCAGCATCATCCTGATGTGATCAAATTTCTGAGGCATCAACATGCCTTTGGTCACATATGTTTGGTTGCTCTGTGCATGCCTGCAGAGCCTAAGGGTGGTCTTCAGTCTCCTCTGGGGGTTGTTACTTCCTTGCCCTTCCTCATCATTACCTCTAAACGTCCTTGGCAGCTGTTTGGGCATGGGCCACAACATGTTACATGGACTTGGGCTCCCAGGGCTTGGCCACAACCTCAGGATCCCAGTCAGGGTTTACTACCACCACACAGACCCTCAGACCAGTTTCTTTCCCCTTACATGGGTGGTATCAATGTTCCCATGCTGCCCGTACAGCAAATTTCTAGCCCATGACCACACATTTCTCCTCCCACTTGCTTCGCATCTCCTTAGCTACTATCAAAGTCTGCTACTGTAGGATGGCTGCTGCCTTTGCCTCCTGTAATTGCTGTTCTTAAGCTTGCACCCTTCCAGTTAATTCACCTATTTGTCCCCAGACTGTTTTATATGCAAAAAGAAGAGCTCCTGCCATCCGACCTGCATGGTCTAACCGTTGTTTCTTCATGGTCTGGGACATGTTGACAAACTGCCCCCAATATTCTAACAACTCCCTGGGATCAAACACAGTCCATGATTCAAGTCCAACACCAAAGGTTTCTAACCTATCCCTTAAGGTGTTCCAAGGCTCCTTCATCCATCCTGGGTGCACAATGAGGTGAGCAGCGCTCCTCTCCCCTCTCATCACTCCTTTTCCTTCCAAACAAACT
>NW_008661599.1:0-1657 GCF_000695815.1 Acanthisitta chloris
AGATATCACCACCTGTGGATCCAGCAATGAGATTTGATTGTTGCAATTTCAATGTCCATTGTTTGAAGCGATAGTCACAGTCGATCCATCAGGGGTGGGGGAAGCCATGAAAAATAAAGTTCAGTGGGTTAATATATGTTCAGGTTCAGGTAGGAACTCCTAGGTACCTCTCCTGGGGTCAGTTTTACACTGTCTGATGCAACACTGTGGATCATGCATAGTCCTCTGGTGAAAGGTGTCAGAAATGAATCTGGGGGCACTTTGGGGGTCACTGGTGGTTTATGACCTGTTCTCAGACATGACCATTGTTTCTCACGCCTGTGTGGTTGAGCTAGTTGCACCCTATCAGAAGGGATGAATAACTTCAGGCTTACTGTGAATGTCCCAATATCCCCCAAGGGGAGTTTTCCACCTGAGCCACTTGTGGAATTGACATGATAAAAGGCATTATCCCACATCTCAAGATCTGCATCTTATTGGCCCCTTCCCATATCTGGCTCAAAACCCAGCTCATAATATTAGAACTGATCAGCTGTGTAACAAGAATTTCTTGTTAAGAATTGTGTTGTGTGCTTGGGCAAGCTTTACAAAAAGGGAAGAAAAGAGTGTTACAATGAGGACTGATTTGAAGTGTTTCCAATATACCCAGCCTCACCTTCAGACAAGAACTTTTTTTTTTTTGTTATATCAAGTAATTACTGAATTAATGAATTCCATTATAAGGCAGACAAATTCATCATAAGTAAATTTCTCTGAGGTCTGACCTTTTTTGTAAAAAATTGGCTGTTGGTAGCATTGGGACACCTGATGTGACAGAACAGACTTGAAGTGATGTGACAGCTTTAATTTCCTTGTTTACTAGCGATAACAATAAATAAATATGTTGTTTTTTTTTCAATTTCTAAATGTATATTCCTGGGTTTTTTCAATTTCTAAATGTATATTCCTTTAAAAACAAATAAATCAGGTAATCTAGGTAATATCAAGTAATCCAAATAAGGATGTCCTGGATGTTTGCTCTAGAGAAATCTGTAGTTTTAAGGAGTTCAGAGATGTTTCACAGGCTTGAAATCATCTGAACAATTTTCTCTTACTATGCTTTTTATCAAATATAAACTATATTAAATGAACTACTGATTTTTGTCCCAAAGTATGTGAGTCATAATAATTAAAAAATAAATAGCATTTTTTTCTTCAGTGAAGTGATTTATTTTTACCAGCACTTTAGTGGAAGGTGAAAATTATTTTCTCTCAGACATACTCCTTTAGCAATTTTGTTTGACTGCATTCAGAAAAGAACAGATTGAGATCAGGTATAAAAACTTAATTTGTGTTTTTCCAATGAATATCTGCAGGTTTAGGAATTGGAGGTGTGGTTCCAGCCTCTCTAGGCAGAAGTGTTCATGCAGAAAGGTGAGTAGAATCTTCCAGTTTTTTCAGAATATGTACATCTGCAGCAGGCAGGCTCCAAAAATGTGTCTCTGGACATACAGGAAAGACAGGTTTAATTAGCAACAGAAGTGATCAAGTCCTTTGAAAATTTTTGGTGATTAGCTTATATGGATAAAGTTGTCATTCTTCTCTCACCTATGGGACACTGGTCTACAGCTGGGTCCCCATACAGCTTTGCAGAAAGTACAAAGGCAACAGAGAACAC
>NW_008661600.1:0-16428 GCF_000695815.1 Acanthisitta chloris
AATCCGGTTGATTCTATGATTCTATAATTACTGCCCATGTGATCTATATGACAGCCCAATTATGTAGCTACTTTGATATGTAGCAACTTAAGAAACAGAAACCTACACTTACCAAGTCAATATGTTTCTTTTGTTTTTATTGAACATGTATAATTCAACTGAAGAGGACAGAAAACAATGGTGACACTGCTTCAAACCAAGAGAGGGACATAAATTTAGATTACCAGTGCAGACACACTGAAACTGAGTATGACAGGATCCTTCTTACTTACAGCATTGGTACATCTTGGCATGCTGCACATCCCAGATGCTTTGGGCTGGGAGAAGGGTTTCACACACTGGTCTGCACACAGGACTAAATTTATTACAATGGCCACACGAGGCCAGGGGAAAAAGTGCTCAGAGCTTGTCCTGGTAGCTAGTTCATGTACAGCTATATGAGCACAGGGATCTGAGGGATGAAAACACTTCTGCATCCTCTGTTTAGACATACCCTTAATTCTTCTGTCTTTACTATCATTTATTACTGCTTCACTGGAGTCCTAGGCGCACCTTGAATGAGGAGTCAGAATGCAGCCTGTGACTTAGGAACAAGCTACTATTTAAATAAGAAATGAAATAATTATTTTAAAGAAGTCGTTGGGAGTTGTCTCAACCACAATGTAAAATGAGGAATGTTTTAAATAATTATAACAATCCTCTTTCTCTCTAAAAATTCTGGCTCTCAGAAAAGTTTCAAATACCAATTTTGTCCTAGTGTATTCTCCTTGCTACTTTCAAAATAATGAATAGTTTTAAACAAGAGAGAAAAGAAAGTTGCAATTTCTGCCCTGGAAAAACACCTCTATTTTTGGAAAAGCAATGAGCATGATTATCTTCTATTGAAGCACAAGAATAATAGGTATTAATGATGGCACTTCTGCTAATTTCATAACCCTTTCTCCCAGCTGAACGAAATGGGCTTTATTCAATGAGTCTCAATGAATTCAAACATTTGAACACCGCAAGTAGCATCACTGCAACAGCATCTAAACAGTGCAACTACATATATTTTAGCTCACTGGTAGATAATGGATTAGTTATATTTGCACTCGTCAGTAGCAAATACTCTTTAAAAACAATTAGCTTTCAGAAAGAATATTTCAAAAGGGTCAGTGAACCCCTACTGCTTGGGGAAATACCATGCAAGTCTACAATGATATATCGTGTGAACTGCACTTTTTTACCTTTAGTGATTTTTCCATGGATTTCCTAATCTCCAGTTTTAGAAAGCAATTGCCTCACTCATCAGTTTCTTGAATATAAAAGAGTCATTCCTAGGTACATGAAATATGGATGTCAAAAAAACCCCATGTACTAGATATAGTTCTAATCTCTTATGAGTAACCAGAAGGAATGAGCATTGGCACAAAATTCCTGGTTCATAGACCTGAAATTTAATAGGAATTGTTGTAACAAATGGGAGTCTTACTATTTTTTGACCTATACAAAATGGGTCAATTTATGATCCTTTCCAAAGTCAATGTTCAGTACCTGTACTGCAACGATGATCTTTAAGGTCCCTTTCAACACAAACCATTCTGTGATTCAAGTTCAGGCATCTGAAGCCGCACTGCACCACTCATCACAGCTGAGCAAAACTTTCTGTCAACTTCAGTCCTTTCTGAAAGTCAAGTTGGAAATTGGTTCATTAAATATAACTGTAATTGGGAAGACAGCACGACTGTTTTCACACATGCATTCGTCTGTTGAACACCAAGAAACGGTCTTTGGAACATCAAGAAAAACCACCTTGACATAAGTATTTCTTCAGGAACTTCCCAAGGACACTTGGGAGGGGAATTGACCTGGAAATAGGACTGGAAAGGAGAAAGGACAGTCAGATGGCTAAAGTCAGTGGCACCACAGAGGGCTGACTAAAAGAGGTGGAAATTTGCAGGTGATGTGAAGTGAACAAGACAGGCTTTCTGCTGGGCTGACAGCATATGATAGCGCAATTAAATATTTACCATAATGAGTAGTCACAAGGGAGTGTCCATATGCAAAACTCATATTTCCTTCTGACTGCTTGGCCTTGCAATCCTTACAGTGCTCTTCTAACAACATGCATGTGTGTATTAAATGTAATTACGTATACACACGCTTCACACCACACACCAGTTTTCATATGGTGATATTAACATTCCTTACAAATTAATTAAGCCTAACAAGACACCCATAATTAGACTGCTAAGGTTTGTTATTTCTCTTTTACCACTGGGAAACAGACCCAGTGAGATTAAGTGCTTTATCTAAGTAAATGTATCTCTAAATTACCGTGGGAACACAGTCCAAGGGCCCTGATTCCCAATCAAATTACTACTTAAGCACTGAAGGCTCTGTGCATGGGCATTAAACAAATTGTCTGTGCTTAGTTTTCAACATGTCCTTTTCTGGATGAAAAATTGCTTCTAGAGTTAGATATTAACAGTAAGAGTTGTGAATCTTTCCCTTAAAAAATTAAATCAAACCAACACCTTTCTGAACTCTTAATTTTGAATGTTTGCTTTCAGGTGACTTTCAGCATCACATAGTCCATTTATGTTCATCTCTGTGAGATGAAGGAACACAGCCTTTACTCTTTACAGAGCCACTGCTCTAATTAATCGAAATGGTTTTTCAGATTGAGAAATACATTAGATAAATTACAGCTTCTTCCATCTAGCTGTCTGATCAATTTAGACAGGAGCACATACATGTATCGAGGCATCATCTGGCTATTTGTTAACCTTCAGCTATACAGGGCTTGGTAAAAGCAACGAAATTTTAGGGACTGTTTACTCTTTTAGATCACAAATAAACACTAATAAAAGTTCTGAAGCATGACTTTAAGGTGACCTTCATTTTCAAAATCCAATTCTAACAGCCACAGATTAAAATATGGGAAAAGAGTCTGGCTTTTTTTTTTTTTTAAGATATAGGTAATCAAACTTGCAGGAGTATATAGGACCTGAGAGGCCATTAGTCTAACTCTAAGTGGTATTTCCTATATTCCTAATGTAAAGAAGCCATACAACTTACAGTCAAATCCATTAGTAAAGCTAATGACCCACTAACTTCAAATCACAGTTTTTATTCTCTGTTTAACTGCAAAATCACCAAACAACTGCGATTTAAGATCATCTGCATCCAGCTCCTTATAAACCTTCTGCATATGGGTGAGCTCTAAGCGGTCCTCATGACATACAGTCACAAAGTGTGTCAACTTCCCTTTGTATACCTCTTGAGAACTTGAAAGAAAACCAGGCACTTGTCTTTGTAGGCTTGAAATCCCTCATTATTGATCCACAGAACACTAAAGTATTTCATGGTTTGTTTCTTCCATAAAAATAGTAACTAGATTGTGTTCAAGTGCCACATTTTAAAGAAACAACAAAACACAAACAAAGCGAGACAAGCCTCAGAGCGCAATTAGGTTCTGCTGACGTTCTTGGAAAAGGTCAAGTCTGTCAGCTTCCACTTTGGAAAAGTCAAAGTGATTCCCCAACAGCCCCACACACCGATCTATCTGTCTCAATTCTTAGCCAGTCCTGGAGACTTGAGTATCCTAAAGCTGCAATTTGACTGAGCACTTCTCTTTTTCTCTCCCCCACCTCTACAATCTTTCCAGTGCACAAACCTGTCCTGCTCCTTCACATTGGTTTCCTTGACCCCTCAACCTTCTGCCAGGCAGCTGATGGCTTAGTGACTCTTTAGCCTGTATTCCTATTTCTTGCATGGGAACCCCATATGGCAAAACATACAATCAATGCCTGTAATTAATTTTTTATACACTAATAATATATAATAATATATAGCAAACTTGGTTTTCCATTTGGTATAACGAGTCTGGTTTTTACTGCTACTAAAGAAGGCACTCCATAACCACTATGTTGCTTTCTTCTCGCCCACATATCTTTGGTTGTGATTTACTGCTCTGCTGGAGTAACTCTCAAACCAGCCTGGCTGGAGATGCAAACATCAGGAAATTCAAGAACAACCTCCACCAGCAGTTCCAAGAAACAGAACAATTTTGACAAAGTGCAAGTACAGCAACACCTTGTCAAACACCACAGATAATGAGCTAGGAATCAGCCTTCAAGGTATCTGAACCAAAACAAAGATGAAAGCTGGCCAAACACTGGTTAGTTATTACAAAGAATTCAAAATGTCAGTCACATAGGAAACTTTTGACAGATGATACCTTTAGCCACTCCTAAAAATGACAGATAAAAAGGAATTATCCACAAAGAAGGATTTTGTTTACTCATGTCCCCAATCTGTGAGTTGAAAAGCAATGCCTGGAAGGGCTGTGGTTTCTCTCCTGATCCACACAGCCCTTTGGAAAGGCTCCAAAACCACCTGCAGGCATAAAGAGTTATCAACCACTCCAGCTACCTGCTCCCCTAGACCCCTGGCTCTATTTCTGGACAAAAAAGACACAAGTGGGCTAAATGGAAAACAAAAACATGAGAATAAACAAGTCATAAATCTTTTATTCTTGAAACAATGAAGGGCAAAGTGCATTTTAACTTACTGTGATAGCCAACAGCATACTTAATAACACTGCTATAAGACATACAGAAACATACAGAACTCAGGTAGCCTAGTTACAGACCAATATGTGGTGTCCTATCTCACAATTAAAAGATGCACAACATTTCAATTATGTCCACTGATCTTGCATATAAGAGAATAGACTTCCAGCTTCTGCTGCATGCACACTTTCAAAATTCACTAAAATGCATTTCTTTTAGAAGTTGGATATTTCTTATTAGCAATATGGTGCTGGTATTGCCTTGAAGATTTTTTTCCCACCTAGTTTAGGGCTATTTTCATTTGTGCTACTCTCAGTGCTGTTTTCTGGTTCTTATATTACACTTAGCCCTCAAATACATTTTGCATAGATTTATACAGGCTTATTGTGGAAAAGCAGGATCAAACAGTATCTTTCTTCTGTGCCTGATAATAAGCTTAGTTCTGAGATATATTGTGTATTGTTTTTTCCCCATACTTAAACCAAAAGCTGGCAGAGCTTAAGATTTACAAATAATGTGCATGACATTCTTCTCACCTCTATCTCATCCCTTCTCTTTATTCTCCTGCCTCACTTCTCTTTTTCTAACTTACTTTGCTTAATTGCACCATCTACATTTCTTTTATATATTCACCCTCCTTCACTTCTCCCTGTTTTTACATTCTTTTATAAACTCCTCTCAGTTTCTCTATCAATCCCTTTGCACAATGCAGGCAAGTGCTTGCATAGTGCAGATGGAGGGGCCAAACCTCTGGGTCAGTTTCATCAAGAAGATGGAGAGAATGAGGGTAAAAAAAGATGAGAGAGAGAAAAAATAACTACGCTCTAGAAAAAAATAGAATACAATGTTTTTTAAGTGAATAATGATGCTTACATCAAGATCAAAAGCACAGTGAGTCACAGAACTGCAGATCCTCCTGTGGAAGAATTAATGTTGGAAATAAACCCTCAAATTTGCCAAAGATATAAACAAACAGAGACCCTACAAGATAAATTTTTGACTGTGGACCAAAATAGTGTAGGAAAATATAGTGGGGAAGAAGATTTAAGTGCTGCCAGATTTTCAAAACAACCCTTCATTCCATGATCTAGAGCTTTGACACTCACTGTCTGAAAATTCAGCTTATATTGACATTTTCTTCTTTCTCTCCAGTTTAGTTTAGCCATGAATCACCTGTTCTGCTGCTCCTGGGTACATGATGCCGTTAACAATTTGACATTCCTCCCACTGTGCACTAACCCCATTCCAAGTTCTTGCTCCTGCTGATTGCAAATGGGGCATAGGTATCTCTCAGCCAAACCTATTTATTATGGTATCACAGTGCATGGCTACATTCATGCCTTGGTGGCCAGGAATACCTATCTAGCAATAAACATCTTAAGAATAAGAAATTCTGGTAGACAACATGAAAACCCAGGATGGGCAATTAGTATCTCCTAAAATACAGAATTGTCTCCCAGTGGATTCATAATTCTACCAAAAACTTGGTGTCCTGACCAAGAGACAAGATCCATCAAATAATTTCAGTATAGTTAATTTCAGTATAGTTAATTCTTATCTACTTCTCTCTGTTGGAGTTTTTAAACGATTTCTTGGACATTTTTCCCAATTCCTGTATATGTGTTACTTAAATAAATTCATATGAAACCTTTGGTGTCCCAGCTATACTTAACTATACCAACAACTCTCAGATAATTTCCACTGCACTGCTATGTTTATCATCCAAGTATCACTAATGACCACATTGCTTTACAAAAAATCAAGGGTACATGAAATAAATAGACATGGAGATGTAGAAAAGCTGGCTGAGAGATGCTGAAAAGCAGGCTAAAAAAACAAAAAACCCAACTTGATGGTTTGGTTTCTTATGTCTTGTGAGGGGAAAAAAGTTAAGATAATCAAGAGAATACTGAAATTATCTTATTTACCAAAAAAAGGGGAAATGTCATGTGAAACACAGAGTTAACAGTGGCTGACTTTGCCTCTTTATATTTCCAAATAATTCAACACTTAGGGAAAATTTAGGTATGATTTCTTTTTCCCAATTTTCCCCTCTAACCTCTAATTAAAAGTCAGCCTAAAAAAACTCATTCACTGATAAATACATGGAAACTTTAATAGTCACCAGAATAAG
This sequence comes from Acanthisitta chloris, assembly GCF_000695815.1. Lineage (NCBI taxonomy): Eukaryota > Metazoa > Chordata > Aves > Passeriformes > Acanthisittidae > Acanthisitta > Acanthisitta chloris. The sequence continues at coordinate 6,691 of NW_008661600.1, forward strand.
TGTGCTAAATATGGATATTAAATTAAATGTTAAAGCATAAAAATAGAGCTATTTATCATTCTGCTTTTACTTTCCCATTCCCACATCCTATATGCATATACACTTTATTTTTGGAAGGGGGTTATACTTCGGAATTCTAATTCCCATCCTAACAAACATGGTTTTCTTTCCTATGTACAGCTCTGTGCTAAAGAGAGGAAATACTACACTCTGTCATTCCACGAGCTGATTCTGCAAGCACCAATCACTTAAGAGCACAAAAATCAAGACCTAGAAGTCTATCTAAAATAACAACATCACAGTATCAAGGGCATCAGCTGAAGGAAACCAGTCCACCATCCACATCCTTTTATACTAAGACTGTCCATAAGGAATATCATTTCCCTTTCCCAGAGGCTGCTTCCCAAGTGCTGACGCCAGAGCCCTCGCACCGCAGACACCACACTAATACCACAGCTTCAGATTTTGACATTAATGGGTTTTCTTTAACATATGATAGAGCAAATGCCTCATTTCTCCCCATCATCTCTCAAAAAAATGCTAAGTGTCTTTAGTCAGCTGTGACAATGCCACCACGTGTGACAGCATTCTTACAGTTCTGAAGGGAATAGGAAAAATTTCCATAGTCTGGAGAAGGCAATGGCTTCTTTCATGCAAGGAAAAGAACCCACCAACTAATAAGCAAAAAACCTGTTATTTACTTTCACATGTAGAAAACTGAGTATCAGACATGACTTTAGCAAAGCCATGAGAGAGATCAGAAAACAGGGCAAACAGTGAAGATCAACCCTCTCAGCCTGAAGTCCTACAAAACAGTCAGCAATCATCATCTCTCAGTGTTGCAGGGATGAAACAGCTCCTCATTCCATAAAGAACTGTGCACAAACCACCTGTAAGAAGATATTAGGACACACTAGATGTTGTAACCCATACTATTTCCAACATTTCAGTCAGCTGGGGTATTCATGACACATCCCAAGGGCTGCAGAAGACCCCACACCTGGTGGGCCAGGCACAGTCTATGCTACCAGGAGGTTGCACAATGAAAGCAAATTAGAAGCTGATACCACCATGAAGTCAGAATCCCTGATTACATGATTAGCCATTACAACTACTGATTACAGGAAAGAACCCTGCCTTGGCACACACACTCCTACTCAATCCATGGTGCTCCCTTTCTTCTTCCCGTGCACTGCATAGAATTCAGCAGAAACACCTTCAAATTTCCAAATCTGGAAGAAGAGATTTACCTATCACATAACGACATGGTGGTTTCTTTTATTCATCTAAACCCATTAAAATGCAGATATTAATTAATAACCTGGTCTAGTGGAAGGCATCCTTGCCCATGGCAGTGGGTCTGGAACAAGATGGTCTTTAAGGTTTCTTCCAACCCGAACCATTCTGTGATTCTACGATGATGATTTACCTATGGTCTATTATCTCACAACTAGAAAGAAGTGCACTCCAGTGCCTACATGCTATAGCTACAGCTTGTTCTCACATTGCTTGTTGTGGTTTTATTTAGTCAAGAAATTTGCATGAAACTTTCAGATGACACATGATACATATGTACAGACACTTAAATAGATTTTTACCCCATTCCTTCTGTCATTTACTGAAATGATGGCATCTATCACAAAACCAGCAAGAGAGTAGACTGTTACAACTCTACTACTAAGAGGATAAATGTGAATAAATGAACCTGAATGCTGAGAGGTTTTTTTTAATTGCTGTTTGCATTATGCTATGTGCTTCAGGCTGCAGCAATATCCAAGGGCAGATCCCTACCCAGTTACTCATAAAGCCAATTTTCTTACACACAATAAGCTATTAAGGTCATAATGAATATCCTATAAAAGCAATTTAAGAAAATAGAACAGATACATACCACAGTTAAGCCTTTTACTGTAGTACATTAAACTTGCTTTCTACTTCACAAGGTATCCATGATTTTGTTTTTCTTCCACAATGAACTTTATAAGCAAGTGAGAGGATTTATTCTGATTTCACTCTCCACGTTAAGACAGAAAAATAAGAGCATGTGCTGCAGCACATTCTCTTCTTACAGAACAAGGTTCTGGCAACTTCAGCAAGAATATACATTCTCACAGCATTCCGTTAACCTCTTGGGTAAAACAGTATTTCTAAGTATAACTCTGTGAATTTATAGACAAAAAATAGGGAGCATAATTTAGTGTTGGCTTAGAAATATACAAAAATATTTTGTTGGTCCGACACAGCTTTCAACACTAACTCTCTGAAGTACTCAGCAATTCAGAAAGGCAAAACCGAGAGAATGATGGAATTAATTTACGCTACCAACATAGATGGGATTCAGCTGTATATATATGGAGTATGAACTTCAATTTCTTTCAATTCACACACATAATTATGTTTCATTTATGTTAAACAGACAGGGGTTTTGTTCATGGATGCTTTTGTCCTTTTCTATTCTCATTTCTACTGGCTCACAGGAAAACAGAGGTCATTATGGGAGACAGTTACAAGCTATTTTTTCCCTGAACAGACCAATATATAATGCAACTTTTGTTTATAAGGCCGAACAATTTGGTGTCATGAGGTACAGTTAGAAGCAAAACACTCAACATGTCTTGCAGGATATAAAGAAGACAAGCTGATATCTTCAGGTTTCAGGTACTATTCTAAAAACAGATTTCTCTCTCAGAGCTTTTACCTTCAGTTTACATCCATAGAATCATAGAATCACAGAATGGTTTGGGTTGGAAGAGACCTTTAAAGGTGGTCTAGTTCCACCCCCTGGCCATGGGCAAGGACACCTTCCACTAGACCAGGTTGCTCCAAGACCCATCCAACCTGGCCTGGAACACTTCAAGGAATGGGGCACAGTTTTTCTGGGCAACCTGTTCCAGTGCCTCATCATCCTCACAGGGAAGATTTTTTTTCCTTTTATCTCGTCTGAATCTACCCTCTTTTACTTTAAAACTATTAGCTCTTGTCCTGTTGTTACAACCCCTTTTAAACACTGAAAGGTTCCAGTGAGGTCTCCCTGGAGACTTCTCCAAGCTGAACACCACTAGCTCTCTCAGCCTGACTCCACAGAAGAGGTGCTCCAGTCCTTTAATCATGTTTGTGGCATCCTCTCGAAGCACTCTAAGAGGTCCATATCTTTCCTGTACTGAAGATTCCACAGATGGATGTGGCACTCCAGGTGGGAGAATTGCAACACCTGGTAGTGTAATTATTTTATGGCATTTTGTCTGACAGCAATTGCACCAGGGTTATTGTGACAATCTAGAAACACAAATCTCACCATGTGCAGGGTTTACAGATATGACCAGGGCTTCACCTCTCACTTGCTGATCCTCTCAAATGTCTTTTTTCTTTTAAGAAGAGACTGCAAAATTCACCCATCTGGGGTAGGTCAAGGGGTTGCAAAGACATTCATATGAAAAGCTGGTCAATTCCTATATAGCTGTGATATAGGCGTGAAGACCTAACATTTCTTTGACAGTGCCTGGATGAATTCATATTTCTCCAGTGGCTTTTCCAGTGCTACATTTTCTGATGGCAATAATAATTTAACTAATGCTAACTGGTGACTGTCAACTGATGCTACAGCATTCAGGCAGAAATAAAGTGATGGCTGCTTTAGGTCTGTTCTTCAAAGGCAAAACCCTAAATCTAATTACAGAAATGCAGTATTCCCTCCCTTTCTCTTTTGTTTTAATTCAAGATTTGGGGGTTTTGGGGTTTTTTTGTTTTTTTTTAAATGTGTGTTTGTAGCTACTGTTTTAAATTAATTTTCCAAATTTAGCTATGAGAATCAGGGAGAGATTAGCCAGTCAGTGTCAAAGACGAGCAAATAGAGATTTGTGTGATCCAGTATCAGTAATCAATAATTTTCACTGACTTCATCAAATCATGCATTTTTATGATTTATTTAGTTCAAACTCAACATCTGATGCATGGATGCCTTTGATTCAGAGTGACAAGAAAAAAGTTTACTGTTAAAGATTAATCATGTTCTGTTCCCACTCTCCTTCTGCTCTTAGATTTAGGAGGATGTACTAAAAAGTAGTTTTATTTTCACATTATGAAAAAATCTGGTTTACATTCCATTTATTTGTACTTTATTCTTCCACATTTCTTACTCAGTAGTCACAAGCAAACATTCTGCATGTAATAAACATTCATTTCATTCATTACTTTTTTACTTGGCTAATAACTGGTGGCTACTTTCCCGAGTCCTTCTGTTTGTCCATGATTCTAAAATGCGTAGTTTGTCTGTTTCATCTTTGTTCTTCTCACCTTTAAAATGTCCTTATGGTCATTATCTCACAATTTAGTATCACTTGGAAAAACTCTTACTTCTGCCTTCCTGTTTTTGGTACATAGAGCATCGCTACTTAACCTTTCCCAACTGTTTCAAGGCACAGCTCCAACCATCTTCATACTCTAAGGAAATGCATGTGCTGCACACCCTACCTATCATCCATGGGTTCTGACACCAAGATACGATATTTTCCTATTTATTATCAATGACTTTGATCTTCAGACTAGTTATAAGGAGCAATTTTTTTACAACAGAGCTGGTAAAATACTGGCACAGGTTACCCAGACAAGCTGTGGCTGCCCCATCCCTGGAAACAATCAAGGCCAGGTTGGATGGGTCTTGGAGCAACCTGGTCTAGTGGAAGGTGTCCCTGCCCATGGCAGGGGTGTTGGAACTAGGTGACCTTTAAAAATCCCTTCCAACCCAAACCTTTCTGTGAACTTTCATTTTGTATAAAGCCTGAGACAGATGATCTGCCATTCCCAAACTTACCATGTACATATCAAATCACATTCACCAATAATCACAAAACCAGGAAATAATTCCCATTTTTTTTCTCTTCAATGCATTTCATCCATTTCTTATCCTAAGCTTGGCAAAGTCATATTTTCATGGTAAGTAGCAATACTTCCCACATGATTGCCATCAATGTCTACAGAATCCTAGCTTTTATTTTAAACGATATTAAAAAGAGGTTCTGTCATTTATGGTTGCAAAGATAACTGCTGAAACATGAAAGCAAGAATATCAATGCCATAACTGCTTCCTAAGCCTGACAGCTGCAGTGCCTCTGCTGCTGCTCAGAACGAGATGCCAAGCAGCCATAGTGAAATTAAAAAAGCCTAAAAATATTTAAAAAGCAAAAACATAAGCAGCTTTCCTCACTTTTTCAGACTGACTCCTCCCCACTTGGTGTTGTTCCTAACAAACTTGCAAGCAAACTCCTTTCTTTTCTGCTTGTCAAATATGGCAGGTTTTGATGATAAAAAGAGACAATTTGAAAGAAGCGGAATGGAAAAGCATTACTCTTCTTAAAGGCAAGCACAGGTTCCTGCACAAAGGAGAGGAGAGGTGAAGATGGGATCTGAGTGGAGGAAGGTGAAGGATGGCAGATCGCCTAGTTTCACTTCTATATTCCCTCTGTTGTTGCAAAGATTTTTACCCTTTCTGGGCTGTCACCCACAGATGCCCTTTGCCCCACACATGGTTTTTCAGCTGCAGGCAGCTGGCAGGTACCTCTGACCTAAAGGATGCAAACACATTTGAGCAACCTCTACATATGGCACTTCACTTTGCCAGGGAAGAATGCAACGGCTGTGGCACCAAATGGTGAATCTCTCTGTGATAACACAGTCTGCCCCACTCCATAAGTTGTAACTCATCTGAATCTAAGATTTAAATCCAATTCTAAATGCATTTCTTAAAAAAAAAAAAAAGCCACATTCTCTTTCAACATAGAGGCAATCAAATACATTGGCTGTATTGCTGCTGATGGGTTTTACCTGATTAAATTACTACTGCCAGGTCAGACAAACATGTTGGTGAGCTCAGTGTGTCGCAACAGTGCAACAGAGTGAAAAATACTGTGTCAATAAAATCCCAACAGTCGAGGGGTTAACTGCAATGCTAAAATGAAACATATAAAAGTAATCAGTATTTATTGTCAATTATTTGCAAATGTGTAGATAAGTAAATGGATGTGGCATTTTCCTTTCAATAAACCAAATACTGAATACCACGTCACAGTAATTAGACATATTAGCTGAATATTAAGTGAATGAAGTCAATAGAATGGCATAAACTACAGTATGACTTTGAAGGAGATAGAAACTTAATTTCTGACCAAAGGAATAGGCAAGAGCTGAGTTTAAGCTGGGTAAGCCTCAGTTATACAATTACATTAGCCATTACAGCAGCCCTCCAGAGTTAGTGATTGCCCTATGATTGACTAAATCTTTCTGTGGTAATGGCTGTTCCATTCAGAGCTGAAGGATGAGATTTTTATGGACTGCTGTCTGCTTTTAATTCCTTTATAGCACATTAAAATATAGTCAGCCTTTTAGCCATTTTAACCTTGTTTAGCACAAATGGTTGAACTTGAAATTCATCGACTTAAATGGTCCATGGAAGATATCATTAAGTATTGCTGTAGTAGATTTCTTTTTTCAACTTGCAATGCATCTAATTATTAATGTCCGTCTAGCATTTATGGCCCATTGTTTTTCAGATTTCCCACATCTTTCACCTTACCTGTTCAAAGAGTTACAGGAGTCCTAATAAAAAATTCTAGATAAAAAGGCGTTCACTGTTATCACTAGACCTTGCAATAGTCCAGAGCGTCTATACTTTGAGTTCCGTGATTATACAAATACCCAAGGTTAAGCTCAATAACAACTTGAGGGCAACACTATCATATACTCATGACAGTCAGTTTTCAGATACTATAGGCTCATACACCATAGAATATCATTTTCCTGCATATACATATGCATGATCTTAGTTGTTATTCCTTTAGGATAAGATGACCTCTGACAAGAATTTTATTTATGTTTCTTTGATCTACAGTACAAACTGAGGAATACAGGTTAACTATCTGATTTTCAGTAACAGGAAGGCCTGTAACCTTCACAGGTTATTAACTTTCATGAGTTTGCCTTGAACAACTGCAGTGTTGTTCAATTTAAACCTGTGATCTGAAAAAGCTGATCTCCTTTCTGTAAAATCCAACAGCAGAGTGATAAGCAGGACTTGTCTTTGAAATTAAAAAGGAAAATAACCCATAAACACTACTCCCATTCATCTAGCCGTACTTGTCTTTTACTTCTATACTTGCCTTTTTACTTTATGTATGCTAAAACAATGACTTTTGTAACATTGCTGAACAAGTCAAGGATGATCTGGCTTTCTTCTGAAGATAAGAATAAAACACTAAAGAATAAAACACTAATCTAAGAGTTACCTTTGTGTCTTTCTTTGAATCATTAGCTACGGCTACTGTTTTGTAAACAAAACTGGACCAGGTCTGCCAACAAACCGCTTCCCTCTGGCTGGTACTTCCCAGCTGTGCATCAAAAAGTAAATTATTGCTTCTTGTCTTGGCATAATTCACCCCAGACTCATGCAAGCAGCCTCAAAACAATGACAATGCCTGAGTCTCACCATCATCTTCAACATCCAGAGGAGATAGCTGGAGCCTAGAAGTGGATCTGGAGGGAGTGAAACAGCTGTAGAAGGAAGCAACTGAGTTGAAGGAGCAGTCAGATTGAAAATGTCTGTGTTGAAGCTCTCAAGGTGACTGAAAGGCAAGGAAGTGCAGGTTAAAAGGCTATTGTAGAGCTCCCAGTAATTTTTATAACCTTCAGTCAATGCCACATCAATCAATATGGCCCCAAATACTATCCCTTTGGAAAAAATGAAACTCACAAACCAAAACTCAAAAATTAGAGGAAAACAAGGGAATAGCAGAGCTAGGAGCCCGTACTTATTAAGTATCTATACTTATTAAATAAAAGCATTTATATGAAAATGCATATTATATATCTTGAGCAGTAAAAAATTCAGGGTTCGTTACCTGCATGAATACTAACAAGAAAATAATATAATTTGTCAATGACCTCAGTAAAGTTTTCTGTCAAAGTGCAGATTTATATAGATTTACATAGCCTGAGACATTGTGCTAAGACTATTGAGACATCCAATGAGTCCTACCTCAGCTATTTTATTCCTGGTCCTTAAGAAAAAATAACTAACAAAGTATCAGGAAGCGCAGAGCTCCTGGTGCCTAAGAATATGTTTCCTAGGCATGCTCTCAAACAATCCTAAGTACTACAAAATATGAATTTAGCACTTTCCAGTGGAGTATTAAACAGCACAGCTGACAGTGGTTTTAATACCAAAAAGCATAAATACAATATAAACCCAGAAGATTCAGTGCTGTAAACTCCTTATAGCCTTGGACACCATCTCTGGACATAAAGCAGGACTAGAGACACCGAAAATTCTCCTTTGAACTTTTTAAGTTCTTTACAACTTGTTTATCATGCTGCTTAATAACCCAAAGAAACAAAATAATCCATTGACTTGTAAAAGAAAAAATCATGTGAATATGTTAAAAGCAACAAAGAGAGTAAAGACATTTGCAATCACTTCTCATTGCACATCTCTGCACTTTTATGACTTATGCCTTTCAATAAAGGTATATTTTCTACCAAAAAAAAAAAAAAAAAAAAAAGTCTGAGATACCAGTAAACTTTAAAATTCAGGAAAACCAAATCTGAATCTACTTCAACTTTCCAAATACGACATTAAGTCAGATGCATATATGTCTCCATTTTGAAGAAGACTTGTATGGAACTACATTAGAAAAAAAAGTAATTAAAACATTTGATACATATATATGTATCTCCTTATATAAATTTGGATTTACATCCCCAAAAACTACCAAAGAATAACAGTAACCAGTTAACCACAACAGTTCAGAACTGTGCACATTGTATACACATTTTTTATATCTGCCCAAGGAACTAAAGAAATAAAACTTGTCCCTAACTTTTCAACAAATACATTTTCCTTTTCAACCTCATCTTCCTTTACAAGCTGTGATTTAGCTCAGGCTGGGAAAGCATTCTAGGGAAACATCACTTCACACTTGTTCTATGGATGTATTTTTTTCCTAGGCACCTCCTGTTGCCTATGCTGTTCTATGTTTTCACAAAGTCGTGGGAATCTTATTAGAAACTGTTTTCCAAAGAAGATCTGCAATTCATTGGGCATATTGGATTCCAGAAAAAAACAGAAGTCTAGTCCAAGAGGTTTCTTTCAGAGCTGGAAATACAGAAGCAGCAGCTTCCATGGGTAGATATATATATATATATATCTTTAGGTCTGATAATTCAGTAGAAGCAGAACAGAATGTATTTTCTATACAGGAAGCCAAAAAATCAAAACAAAAGTATAGAATAGCCAAGAATAGTCCTAAACTTTCTGCATAGTAACAAAGAGAAACCAAAGCTTTCAAAGTGAAATAAGAACAACTTTTCCAGAGTTATTTTCTTCTTACGCATTCAATGCCACATCCACACAGTTACAATAACATTACTAATACCACAACAATAACAAGATTTGCTGAGAGCATCCATTATGATTTTATAAGAAAATAGAGCTCTAGTCCTTCATGTCCTCAGTGAAGAGCAGGTAAACTAGAGATTTTACTGCTGGGATTTCTTCAATAAATAATCCACACTGAATAATCACTACACAGTGACAGTCAGCAACCAGGACTACAGAAACAGCATTTCTCTCCATTTTTAATTTCTGGAGTTTCATTGTTTTAGGCCATTATTACTCTATTACCTCCATTTATCTTTCCTTCTTACATCTGGTAATAAAAATGTAAATACTACGATATGTTTATTTAGATT
>NW_008661601.1:0-18200 GCF_000695815.1 Acanthisitta chloris
CCTGTGGCTGCAGCCCAGGCCTAGGTTAGTCTCTGGGCTGAGCTCATACTGCGGCTCATGGGCAGTTTCTCCCCCACCATCACCCCCAAGTCTCTCTCCTCAGTGCTGGCTCAGCTGGGCACCTCCAGCCACCAAAGCAGTGGTAAGCAGTATGTGAACCCCAACCCCTCCTGCTCCCCCTGCTCCTGCTGGGAGGGAGGGAAGGGACCAGGTGGGGAAGGGAAAATGCAGCAAAGAGCTCCAAGTCACCCTCGGCCAGAAGGGACCTGCAGCTTCAATGAGTTTGTTGTTCTAATGGCGTTGGAGAAGGATCCGTTTTTCATCTCCGGTTGTTGTGTCCCTTGGGGCTCTTCGCTCCAGCTCCTTTGTCTGGGAGCAGAAAACAGTTCCCCAAGCTAAGCCTGGCCGAGAGATTCTGGAGCAGGTTGTAAATCTCCGAGGGCAGGGATTGACACACACCTGCTGCTCTGCAGCTGGGAGAGGGAAAAGGGGAAACCTGGTAGAGTTTTTTTTAGCCATTTTTAATAAAACTTGCATCATTCTCCTCCAGGTTTTCAAAGGAATTGGTGTTATTGCAGAGCAGGAGGCAGTGGCAGATGAGGGTGATGGATTTCCCACCTCTTCAAAGCCCAAAAGCCTGGATGGAATAACAGATTAGGGGTGATGTCTCTCAGGGGAGTTGGGGCCATGGGACTGGGGAACCCCATCCTGGGCTGTGAGCAGGAGGAAGCCCATGGGATGATGCATGGAGGATTGTTGGATCAATGGGATCTGGTGGGACAACAGTAGAGGGAAATCAACCTACCAGCAGGACTTTGGGTGGGTTTTGGTTGGGTGGTTGGTTGTGACCAGCTGAAACTAAAGGTAAAAGGTACATTTGTCCTCATTTTAATTGTGTGGAGGTAAAACTTCAACATAGCAATAGTTGTAGGTTTCAAACTAACCAGTTGGATTTGATTGGCATCTTTGTGCCACAGGAATCATAGAATCACTGAGGCTGGAGAAGACCTCTAAGATCATCAAGTCCAACCACTAAGCTGTCACTGCTGGAACCCCTAAACCCTAAACCAGATCCTCCAGTGCCACATCCAGACACCTCTGAAACACCTCCAGGGATGGTGACTCCACCACCTCCCTGGGCAATATCCCAGGGCCTCAACACCACAACAGGGAAAAAAACTTTCCTAACATCTAATTTTTCTAGGATAAAAGCTCCTTTTCCCTTGGCAGGAAAAGCGATGTGTGCCAAATCGTGGCCCCTAATGAAACCTTCATTTGGGGAGAGATTCACCAACTTTCCTAGGAGCACCTTCCAAACCTCATTTCAGAAAGCAGAGAACAAAGGGCCAAGATTTCCTGGGCCTGCTGTGCCCCTGTCCCAGCACGAGGAGAGGCTGTGGGTGTAATTGCAGGTCTCCCAGCCCTGCTCCAGCTCCACACACAGCAGTGGTTTCCCAGCCGCAGAAGGGCAGGAAGGATGGAAATCTCATGGGTAGGAATTTCTGTCCCTTTTCCTTTCCCCAGTGTGTGTAAGACTCAGAGTCATTCCTTCCCCTGCCTCTCCCTCTGCTGGACTCAGACCCAACCCAGCAGACATCACAGCCCCAGGTGGTCGCTGTGTCCTCACAGAAGCTTCTTCAGGCTGGTGTTGGTGCCCCTTAAGCAATGGGGGGCTCTGAATTTTGGGAGGCACCCCCTGAAATATTAACGAGGGGGAAACAATCAGGCAACCTCTGGTGGGAGCTTGGGTCCCTGAAATGTGTGGGGTGAGCAGGGCAAGTCCCAGCCATGGACCTGAGGATCTCCCTCTGCCAGAGCAGGGATTTGTCAGCAAGAGTTTTCCTCCTTTGTTGTTGTTGGACAATACTGGTCCATGGAAATCAGAACCTTTTGTGGAGATATAACACTGCCAATGAAGACTTGACACTCAGGATGGAATGTCTGATCCAGAGGAGTGAGAGCAGCTCTGAAGCTCTGCTGAGCTCCTGCTGACACTGTTATCCCCACCATGGTCATGTGGAGGGACAAGCCACGTGGCAGCGTGTCCGAGCAGGAGGCTCAGAGCCAAGGCTGTGACACCAGCCTGGGAGTGGAGGGCTCCAGAGCCAGGGGAGGTGGAACAGCAGCCAGGAGTGGGCAGGGCTGTGGAGAACAGGCCCAACACCCTCTGTGCTGGCTCTACATTTCCCTGCTTCCACTTGAATGAACAATTGCACTCGGCTGAATCACTGGAGAGGAAAAAAGAAGCCACTGACACCCTGTAGTTAGCAATGAGGAAGCTAAATATAGCTCTTACTACGGGTTGTGTGTGAGAGAGAGGGAAGACCTGAGAAGGAATGATGCTTAGCCACTCTGGTTAATCTGATTGCACCTAAAACCATTAAAGGAATGTTATCTATTTGCCTGTCCTCCCCCTCCTCCTGGGGTGCATTGCAGGGGGCTGTACCAATCCTCTCAGCACCTCAGCACCCCAGCACCCAGGTCAGCTCCTCTTTCAGGGTCTCCTGCCCATGGGGGTTCTGCTCCAAGAGCCTTCACCTCCTGCAGCATTTCCCTGATGGAGTCCCAGGCCCAGATCATCCTCCTCCCACCGCTCTCACCCCTGTAAGATTCCTCATGTCATGCCCCCAATCCTGGGTTCACTCTTCCCTACTATCCCCTCTCCATTCTGTGTCCCCTGGCCATCCCCAAATCCCACCCCTGCCCCTTCCTGCACCCAGTGTGAGATGTGGGAACGGATGGAGCGCCAGGGGAAGGGCAATACCCTTGGCTGAGCCATAAGCTGTGGGAGTTTTTTCCTTCAGATCAGTCAAATTTTGGGGCAGATTTCCATAGAAAAAGCAAAAGACGTATCTCAGCAACCAGAGCTGTGCCTTGGAAAACACTGCACATCCGTTCCACGTGGCAGGAGAGCAAGGACTTCTCAGGGAGATGAAATGAATGGGATTGGAAATGGAGTTGTTTTCTCGTCTTCCAGTAGCGATTGTGGGGGTTCGTGTGCTGTGCCATGTGCAAGGGATTGTTTCCACAGCTCCCGCCTCAGGCAGATACCAAACATGGGAAGTCTGAGGCCGATTGATCCCAGTCTGGCAGCTCTGGGCTGTGGAGCCCCCGATGGGAGGTGAACTCCACCAGGAGCAGTGGTGCCACAGCACGGATTGTGCTCCAAACCCTGCAAAGCTGGCACAGCACACGGTGGCTCCAGCTCCCTCTCACATTTAGATGTTGCAATGTTTTCTCTGCATTGTTCCACTCCCTTTTTCCCCCCTTTCCCTGCTTTCCCCACTCCTGGCGCTCGCAGCAGCTTGGCCGGGCTCAAGCGCCAAGGCTGGATGACAAATCGGTTTGTAGCATCTGCTGGGAGCTGATAAGACAGGAGCTGATAAGGCTGATGTGCTGCTCCCACTGGACATGGAGTGATGCCTTGGGCTGGGGATGGGGCTCCATCCCTGGATCCAGCCTGGGCTCCAGCCAAGCACCCCACACTGGAAAATCAGGCCGAGGGTTGGGGAGCCTTGGGCAGCCTCTGCCTCCCAGTGTGGTGTTTTCTTTCCATCCTGTTGACTTTTTCCCCGAGGTTAAACACATCTGTGGAGCAAACCACAAGCCCAAGCAGTCTCTGCCCTGCCCAAGTGTCTACAGTTTTGGAATAGATAACAATGGTGGCTTTGTTTCCTCCTCCCTTCCCTCCCTCCCTTTCTCATTCCCTCTCTCCTAGCATGCAAACCATGATAGCAATGATACTTCATTCCACAAATAGTCTGGGAAATGGGGCTGAGCAGGAAGGCTGATGGGAAGGCAGTTTGGCCCAAGGAGACAGGGAAGGCTGCTGAGCAGGAGATGCTGTCACTGTCCCAGCCTGTCTCCAGAGCCTGCCACGAGCTGGTGTGGTCTCTGTGTGTGAAGGCAAGGGATGACCACTAAATAGCACATTTCCCTCTCAGAGGCCTTGTTTTACAGGGACTGTCACCACACTGCCTGCCAAGCTTTCAGCTCTTCCCATTCTCCACAGAAAATTCGATCTGGCATCAAATAATGGGAGTCTGGAGGAGCAGCTCCAGCTACATTCCGTGGGCAGAGCCCTCCCCTGGGCCCAGCTGGAGTCTGGGATGATGGTTCTTTCCTAGAAAGGCCTGAACATGCTCCAGGTTTTCCCTCGGTGCTTAACTCAGTGGTCGCCACTGTCTGTGGTGCCTTGGGGCTGATGTGGGAACAGGGAGGATCTGACCAGCCACTGCCAGCCCAAAAATTGCTGTTGGCAACAAGGACTGGGAGCACTTAAAGAATAATGTTCAATGGGAAACTTCAGATGCATCTGAGCCTTCCCAAATTGCTGCTGCCCTTGGGAATTAACACAGGATTGTGTTCCTCTGAGTGAGTGATGCTGCAGGGACATGGTGGGATGGAGGCTGAAGCCTTGAGCAACCTGCTCTGGTGGGAGGTGTCCCTGCCCAGGGCAGGGGTTGGGGCTGGATGGTCTCTAAGCTCCATCCCAACCCCTAGAATTCCATGTTTCTCTGATTGTATGCAACACATGTTCAGCTCAGCTACGTACAAACTCCTCACGTTATTATTTATTATTTCTACCCAGACAACATTCAGAGGCTCCTCTAAGATTGAAAGGGCTCCCTGTGCTCACTGTGTAGCGACACGGAGCAAGCGACAGCCCTTGAGCAGGAGATCAGACACAACATGTGGAGCAGCAGAAAGGATGAAGAGTGGGAAGAAGGAACAATAACAAGGTTGTGTTTGCTCTTGCCAGCTATGTACACATCAAGGGGTTTGAAGGCTCCGTGGTTTACAGCTTTGAAAGTTCCGTGTAAACTCAGCTTTGAGCAAAAATGGAGAGGAAATAAATACAAACATTTCAATTAATGAAGCTGCTTAACTCCGCGCTGCTGCGATCCAAGGGCTCTCTGGAAGCAGGAGCAGCTCTGCTGTGGCTCCGTGCTTGCCTGATAAAGCTGCAGCACTGGCAAATGCAGAGCTCACACCACCTCTCAGGTAACCTCAAAGGGGATTGGGGCAGGGAAGATTCTGTGAGAGGAACAGACACACTATCACAGTCAGAACAGCTCCTGGGCACATGCTGCTTCCTCCCCGGAGGCTGTGGGTGATGTGTCCTGCTCAAAGCCTGGGACATCACTTCTCTCTCCAAGTCCTGCTCACAGCCTGGGGCAGCAATTCCCTCTCCTTGTCCTGCTCATATCACAGCCTGGGACATCAGTTCCCTCTCCATGTCCTGCCTGAGATCTAACCTAAATTTCTTCAGTTTGTGCCCATTGCCCCTTGTCCTGTCCCTGCAGCTCCTAACACAGAGTCCTCTGCAGCTTCCCTGGAGCCCCTTCCCTTCATGGAAGGTGCTCTGAGGTCTCCACACAACCTTCTCTTCTCCAGGCTCAACAGCCCCAACTTGCTCAGCCTGTCCTCACAGGGGAGATGCTCCAATCCTCTGAGCAACTTCGTGACCTCCTCTGCACTTGCTCCAACACTTCCATGTCCTTCTCACGCTGAGGCATCAGAGCTGTGTGCAGGATTCCAGGTGGGTGCCATCCCTGCCCAGGACTGTGCCCAGCAGTCCCTCTGTGTCTCACTTCACAGCTCCCAGGTATGACCTTGCCTGTCCCCCATGGCTGTTGGTTCCAGCTCCCAGGCAGTTATCTTTGCCTGGCTTGGTTCTGACACCTCCTTCCCTTGAGCCATGACTGATGCAGCAGAGGCTGCTGAGAGCCAGGCACAACACTCTAAGGAGCTCATTCCTCTGCCCCTTGCCTGGGACTGCAGCCAACCCTAGCTTTCCCTGCCCTCACTGCATCCACCTCTTCACTTCCATCCCAAAAGGTGTTTGTCTTCATCTCTTAGACCCTCCTAGAGCCACCTCCCCCCATCACTCTCTGAGACAGAAGTGCAGGGTCAGCTCTGCCTCTTCCAGCCCATGGTAATCAGCTTTTAGCACTCACACCCTGCATTTCCCAGCCAGCCTGTATTTCCTCACCTTCCCTCAGATGGAGACACTTCCCAGAGAGCTGATGGTGCTTCTTCAGGCTCCTCAATCAAGGGCTCCTTGAACCTGGGTGCAGATACCCCTGGTCAGGGCTCCTTTTCCCTTCTCATCTTTGCCCTCTTGTCTTGACTTAGAGTGGAATAATAATGATTAATGATAATAGAATCACAGGATGATTTGTGTTGGAAGGAACCTTGTTCCACCCCCTACCCTGGGCAGGGACACCTCCCACCAGCCCAGGCTGCTCCAAGCCCCATCCAGCCCGGCCTGGACCACTCCCCGGGATGGCTAGCTGCTCTGGACAACCTGTGCCAGTGCCTCAGCACCTCCCAGGGAAGAATTTCTTCCTAACATCTAATCTAAACCCACTCACTTTCAATTTAAAGTCATTTAATTATTGAATTATAAATAATCATTAATCACAATTGATTAATTATGCATAATCTGGAGGCGTCAGCCAAGCTCTGCACTGGGCAGCCCGTGGGTCAGTCCCAGTGCTGGGACAAAGCAGTTGGTGACAGCACTGCTAATGAACACCACGTTCTGGGAAGGTACAGCCCTTTGGATAACCAAGGGTTTGGGGTTGGGCAGTGACCCCAGGCACAGCCAGGCAGGGAAAACTCCCCTGGCTGCGTGTTTAAATGCAGAGAGGGTTTGGAGATGTCCCTCAAGCGCTGCTGAGGCACTGGGAGGAAATCCTCCGTGAGGTGCTGAGGCACTGGCACAGGGTGCCCAGAGCAGCTGTGGCTGCTCCGTCCCTGGGAGTGTTCCAGGCCAGGTTGGATGGGGCTTGGAGCAACTTGGGCTCGTGGTGTCCCAGCCCATGGCAGGGGGTGGGATGGGAAGAGCTTTGAGGTCTCTTCCCACCCAAATCATTCTGTGATTCCATGATCCTATGATTCTCCGGGCAGAGGGCATTGCTTCCAGCACAGACCACATCTGGCAGGTGCACCCACAGCTGGACACTGCTCTGCCAAGGAGATTGGTTATCCTCATCTGGGAACCTGCCAGAGCTTTTCAGGACAAGCTGGAAATGTGGCTGTACACCCATGGAATGCAGCTTTCTCCCAGGCCTTTATTCTAACCACAGAGGTCCAAAGGGTTTCAGGGACAGCACAGACACCCCCAGGTGGTATCCTGTGTCCTTGTGTCTGAATTGTTTTTTGTCATGAAATGATATCACTTGAAGTGCTTTGGCTTCTTTCTCTTCCTGCTCTTCTCCAGCATTTCCACACAGCCACGGAAGGACCAACTGGCCCTCGACTCTGCTCTCACCTCCTTACTTGTCCTCACTTGTCATGAGCTGGGGCTCATGAAAGGAAGCCTCAATTAAACAGGACGAGTGACAGCACTGGCAAAGGGAGAGGAGGAAGCCTGGTGTGCAAACAGAGCTGTAAGCACAGCACACTCAAACACACACAGCAGCAGTACCCCCGGACCCTCAGGCTGGAGAAATCCTCCTGGAAATCAATGGCAAAGCTGTGGGAATTGGTCCAAGGAGCCAGAGGGCAGAGCTGCTGCTAGTGGGAGCACCTTGTTGTCTGAGCCACTGCACTGATGTCCTGGGGCTCGCGGGCAGTGGTCCCTGCCAGGGTGAGGGATGGCTGTGGCACAGCCTCGGGGCAGGGGGAGGGATGGGCTGCCCAAAGGTGCCAGCTTCCCTCCCTCACCTGGAGCCGACCTGGAAATGGAAGTGTTTCCAGGGTGATGCAGCCAACCCCAGTGCCAGCCATGCTCTGCCCGCTGGGGTGCTCAGTGCCCACACAGTGCACACACCTCGAGAATCACTCCCAGCCATGTGCTTTCCCTGCCTGCCCAGTTCCTCCCAGCATAACTCATCCAGCCTTTGGCAAATGCTGCTCCCACTGGAGCACAGCATTGTCAGTGGGATGCTTCCTCCCCCTGGTTGCAGGGGTGGATTGAGCTCCTGTTCTTTAGCCTCATGAGGACTGAAATTCAGGGTCTCAGGGCACCAAGCTCACCTACCACCAGCCAAAGGTGTCTTTGCATCTCTCCAGAGGAAACAAAACGCTGTGTAACAGCCCAGAAATAAAGGATCAAACCCATGGGAGAAGCTAGAGAGCAGCAGAGGTGTCACAGTGCCCTGTGTGACCCCATGGGATCAGGTCCCTCAGGCAGAATGTCCTGTCCTGGCTCTATCACTGAGCAACGACGTCACTGATGTCTTAGAACATGATGGAGCTGATTAACTGCTGAAGCTGAGCCATTCACTTCAGCCTGATGGAAGCAAAATATTTAGAGAAGGCTTTCCAGTGTTTAGAGTAGGAGCTGGGAATTTTGATTTCATTGGGAATTCGGAGCTGCTGACACTGTTGCTCAGACATGGGATGAAAGAAGCCTCTGAAGCAGTGGTGGTTTTGGCTGAGTGGGATGCTGTACTGCAGCCAGCTCCAACAGGCTTGTCTTACTGCCCTCCAAACAGGAGATACATGAGAAATATTTCAGCTTTCCCAAAGAAAACCAGAGCAGAATTCCCAGCCTAGGCTTGCAGGCTGTGGAAAGAGAAGTGCCTGAAGTGATGCTGCAGGTGAGCCACAACCTGGAGCTGTCAGTGTTTTCCATGCTGAGCTGCTCCTTCCAAAACCATCAGCCATCAGACCCTGGTTTAGGAATATTATAAACTGCACCTGACTAGAGATAACTACTTGCAGGAATGTCTGTAAGTTGAAGGAGGGGAGATTTAGATGGGATATTGGGAAGGAATTCCTCCCTGTGAGGTGCTGAGGCACTGGCACAGGTTGCCCAGAGCAGCTGTGGCTGCTCCATCCCTGGGAGTGTTCCAGGCCACGTTGGATGGGGCTTGGAGCACCCTGGGCTGGTGGAAGGTGTCCCTGCCCACAGCAAGGGGTTGGGACTGGATGAGTTTTAAGGTCCTTCCAACCCAAACCAGTCTGTGATTCTATGAATATAGAGAATATATTGGGGATTGAGACTAGATGATCTATAAGGTCCATTCCAACACCAAACTTCTATGTTTTTTGACTTTCTAACTATCCCTGTTGGCCTGAGCCCTTGCATGGTTTCTTTTAACATCAGAAGACTTCATTCATGTTTAGATTTCCCTTCCCACATCTCTTCTCTGCTGGTTCTTAGCAATTACCTGACCTTAGTGAGTTCAGGAGTTTCACAGAAGTGCTGTGGGAAAGCCAAGGGACTGCAGAGGCAGCAGGAGACTGGGAGCTCCCAGCGCTGGGTCTGGCACTGGGGGCTGCTGCCAGGTCCCACAGCTGCTCCTCCAGATGTGCCCCAGCCCTCAAGGTATCAGGAGCTGGGCAAGTGTGAGGGATGTCAGCAAGAAACATTTCCCTTCCTCTCAGCTGCAGCACCGTGAGGTGCTGGAAATGTGTGTGAACGCAGGTGGAAGGAGGGAGGCAAGACATTAGACTGCCCATTCATAGGGTATCTGTCTTCCTCCAGCTGTGGCAGGAGGATGGAAGGGTTTCTCCTCTCTCTCCAAGGAAATCACAGCCCTAGTGAGCTCATGTGTGTCCTGGATTGGGAAAGGCTCCACGACATCTCCGTAAACAGCCGAGGCCTGAGCTGAGCTCCTTCAGCTCTGAGGCTGTGGAATCAGTAGCCCTCCCTAGGTTAGTGCATTCAGCAGCTCAATTAAAGGGAACCCCCTGGGAATGGCAGTAAGTGGGTTGGGATGGAGTGAGCAGCAGGCCCCGAGCACTGCTCCCAGAGCAGTGGTATGTGTTGTGTGCCTGGAGAGCTGTGGCACACACAGGTATCTCTGAGGAACCCTCAGCACCTCACAGCCCTGGGAAATTGGCTCTGGGAATGGTCTGCTCAGCCTGCAGCAGGTTCTTCAGCTTGGGAATCAGAGAATCATGGGATTTTAGGGATGGGAATGGAGTTAGGGATCATCCAGTCCCAACCTGTGCCAGTGTCTCACCACCAGAACAGGCAAAACTTCTGCCTAACATCTAACCTAAATTTCCCTCCTTCAATTTGTGCCCATTGCCCCTTGTCCTGTCTCTGCAGCTCCTAACATAGAGTCCTCTGCAGCTTCCCTGGAGCCCCTTCAGCTCCTGGAAAGTGCTCTGAGGTCTCCACACAACCTTCTCTTCTCCAGGCTCAACAGCCCCAGCTCCCTTAGCCTGTGCTCACAGGGGAGATGCTAAAGTTGATGCTCTGGTATGGCAGCATTGCAAGGGTGGGGAGGGCCATTGGAGCCTGTGTGATGAAGTGATGGAGCTAGAAGAAGTCTCCAGCTAAAACGTGGCTAATTGTGTCTGTGTTGCCCACAGAGCTGTTTGTGTCTCCTTGATGGGTTGACAGAAAAAAACTGAAGCAAATCAATGCAACCACAGTAATGAGAAAGATTCCTGTCTCTGGAGCAGGATGTTAAAAGGGGAGGGAGGAGTTTAGCCTGGAGAAGAGGCTCAGGGGTGACCTCCTGGCTCTCTGCAACTCCCGCCAGGGCTGGAGAGAGGTGTGGGATGTGTGTCCTGCCAGGGCTGCTGGGAGAGGACTAGAGGGAATGGCCTTAAGCTGAGCCAGGGCAGAGTCAGATTGGATGTGAGGAGAAATGTTTTCCCTGTTGTGGTGTTGAGGCCCTGGGATATTGCCCAGGGAGGTGGTGGAGTCACCATCCCTGGAGGGATTTCAAAGGTGTCTGGATGTGGCACTGCAGGATCTGGTTTAGGGTTTAGGTGTCACAGCAGTGATAGATTAATGGTTGGATTTCATCTTAGAGGTCTCCTCCAACTTTGGTGGTTTTATGGTTCTGTGACAGAGCTGATGCACCAGAGACAGGATCATTTCCCTTCCTTTCCCTAATGAGTCTTTCCCATCAGCTTGAGGTTATTTTGGGGAAGTCACATTGACTGTACATGTCTCAGTTTCTTCCTCCTCCTGTGAGGACAGGGGAGAGGGACAGCACTGGAGGGATCAGTGACCCAGGAGCCTGGACCCAGCAGTGATCTGACTGAGACAACAAACCTAGGTGAACAGAGTGTGGGGGAAGAGACACTGGATGAGGTGTGGAGGAGGAATGTGATCCCTCATCCGTCCTGTGTTGCTGCCTGGGCTGAGCTGGCACTCAGAATCCAGAGGATCATTTCTCTAATCCAGATGGCTAATAAATGTGAATTGCTTTACTAAAACCACTTGACAAAATGCAATTACTGCTGGCTGCAGAGCTTCCAGGAGAGCAGCCAGGCTGGGAGCAGGCTCTGCTCTGCCTGGAAAAGCCACAGGGCTGAGAGGAGCTGCTCTCATTCCTGGGTCCAATCCAGGTGCTGAGGCACCAGAGCTGTGTGCAGCTTGAAAAGGGCCATGAGTGCTCATCCCCTGCACTCCTGAACACTGTCTCATGTGCAGAAAGAAGAGGTGTCCCCAGCCCTGGTTGCTCCTCTCAGCTCTTTTCCTGTCTCTCATCTATGGTTTAATTTAAGATGTTTTTCAGGAAAAGCAAATATTGCTGACTTGTTTAGATATTTCTAAACTGCCACTTTCAGAGCCCCAGAAATAGCTTTAGTGAGTAGCAGATGTGCCAAAATGGAGAAATAAACACAAATGTGCTTTTAACCTCAAAACTCTTTGCTGTGTAAGACTGGAATGAAACCTCTGAGTGGGTTCAGCTCTGCATCCACCTCCTGCACCCACCCGTGCCCTTCCCAGGGCTGCTGATTCCCACTAGGGCTGAGCCCCAGAGCCAGGAGGAACCCAACTGCTCCTGTGTCCATGGAGCACCAACAAAACACAGAATCATAGAGTCTGCTGGCTTGGAAGGGACCAATTCTATGATTCTATGAGTCCATAGTGAGCAGAACGTTCCAATCTGTGCTCAAAGTAGAGACCAAGTTCTCTCCGTTCACACTTAGATCGCAAGTGCCATCTCCAGGCTGTGCTCTTGGAGCCTCTCCAGCCCCAGGAATGCTCCCTGGTAAATTTCTAGGTCGCATAGTTACTTTGTTAGAGGAAACACTTAAAAACCAAAGCTCTGCAGAATTTCCCCTGAGGTTATGGTGTTTGTTTAGGCTTCTCCGAGCAGAGAATCTCAATCACTGGGAGCTGCAAACCTCCCCCACTGCGTCCATCCCCTCCACATCCATCCTGTGTGTCTCTGGGTTCAAAGTTTAGACAGCAAACAACAACACAAGAGCTGCTCCCTCCATATATCAACCTCTGAGGGAAAGGCAGGGCAAGGAACAGCAGCAGGGGCTGAGCTCTCTAGCAAGGGAGATGGTTGGCCTTGATCTGAGAGGTCTTTTCCAACCCAAATGATTCCACAAGAGCTGGGAGCTGCTGCCCAGGCCCCTTGGCAAGCACAGCATCCCTGGGAGGAGGATGAGCTCTGGGGGAGGCTCCATGGGAGAGGGTTAGCAGCAGGTCAGGAGGATGATGAGGGGCAGAGCTGAGTGAGAGTGAAGAAGGGCAATGCAGGCCACGTCTTCCTCCTGTTGACAAAGGCAAAACATTCACTCTGACCTCATAGTTTTCCATCTAAAAATAACACATTCTCAGAGTGATGGTGGCTCAGCCAACCAGGATTTATCACAGCAAAGGCAGAGTTGAGGATGTGCATTTGGGGGTGGTGAGGGTCAGGTTTGGGCCCTGCTCAGTGACTGTTTGGAAGTTATAAAGGAGCTTTTTGGGGACTGAGAGACCTGAGAGTGATATTTGAACCTGAGGTTTGGTCTGGAGCAGGTTGACACAGAGCAACTGAACTCACTTGGTCTCTTCAGCCTAGAGGAGACTGAGGGAAGACTCATTGGGATCTGCAGCTTCCTCCCAAGGGGCAGTGGAGAGGCAGCACCAACCTCTGCTCTGTGTGGCCAGTACAGGACCTGGGGGAATGGCTGGAGCTGTGCCAGGAGAGGGTTAGGCTGGATATCAGGACCAGGTTCTTCCCTCAGAGGTGTCTGGGCACTGAACAGCTCCCCAGGGCAGTGGGCACAGCCCCAAGGCTGACAGAGCTCCAGGAGTGTTTGGCCAAAGCTCTCAGGCACAGGGTGCATAGTTGGGGTGTCCTGGGCAGTGTCAGAAGTTGACCTGGATGATCCTTGTGGATCTTTCCCAAGTCAGGAGAAGCTGTGGTTTTGAACCCACTTGGTGTACAGTAGTTATGCCAATGCAACTTGCAATTGGGTGTCCTCAGCACCAGCCAAACCTTGTGCCAGGGTGTCTATAAGCATCTGCTGGAGTTGTTCCTCCAAAATCCAGAGAAATCAGCAGTTGCAGCAGCTGAGCAGTGACCCCACATCCCCACAGATGCTCCTGCATGTCAGTGAGAGTTGCCTGCTCGAGCTGCTGCACCCTCTGCAGGGATGCTGCTCCCCAGGCTCAGCCTCTGAGCAGTTATCCCTCTGTGGATCTGCCTTAGCAGAGCTGTGGCTTTCAGTGTGGATAGCAGAGCTCTGGGTGGAGGGACTGGAGGCAAGTCAGAGCTAGGAAAGCAATCAATTGTTAGTTAATGGAGTTACAGTAAAGATGTTATCCAAAACCACCGTGGCTGCCTAATTATTCCTAACATCCCTCTGGAGATTCTCCTTTTGGCAAACTGTGAATCTGCTGCTTTGTTGCCACAATAAAAGCAGTTTCAGGGCTGTAAATGAGAGGGTACAAATTACCATGGAGCCCCTGACAATATGGCAACTCCCAAGCCTTGGATTACATGGTAATTTCCATGCAATATCCAGGTTATTACATAGTAAGTGCCATGTCATTACAGGCTAAATGAATGATTATCACCACTGCTTGACAAATCCACCTGACAAATTTTCCTCCCTGCTCAGTCTGGGGGATGGCTGCAGGAGGGATGCTGTTTCCATGAGGAGGAGTGTGGTTGGGGTGGGCTCTTCCATTCCTGGATTTACTCAGGTCCCACCTGGGCTGCACCTATGGACAGCACAGGCTCAGGTGGAACACCCAAGTGAGGCTGTGACCCTGAGGCACCATTACCATGCTCAGCACTGAGCCACATCCCCAGGTGCCACAGCCACATGATTTCTGAACATTTCCAGGGATGATGACTCCACTGCAGGATAGTCATTCTTCCTCCCCCGTCCCCATCCAGCAGAGTCCCAGGTCCTTCTGCAGAGTAACTAGCAATGCCCATCCTGAGAGTCTTTCTGATAAGGAAACAGGAACACCAGGAACAAAGCTGCTGCCACATCCCTCTGGAAGATCCCTGGGCAGGCTCTCCTGGCTCCCCTGGCCACCAGGAGCTGTGGGCTCTTCCTCTTGGAGAAGATGCAGCTCAGAGGGAGAATGAGGCTTCATCAGGCAGTGCTGACATTTAGCATCTCCCCCCTCCTCCCACCCTGTGCCTTCTCCTTCTCCTCCTCTTCCTCCTCCTCCTTCTCCTCCTCCTCCTCCTTCTCCTTCTGCTTCTCCTTCCCCTTTGTCTTCTTTTCTTTCTCCTTCTCCTCCTCTTCCTTCTCATCCATCTCCTCCTTGCATCACTCCATGCCCTTCCCACCAGTCCCACCATGCCCTGACCACGGAGCTGCCTCTCCTGGGATGTGCCTCCTGTGCTGGAGCTGGGAGGAGCCCCCTGAGCCTCACTGGTGGCACAGGGGCAGGAGGGAGGGAGCAGGGCCAGGAGGACTTCAAAGGCTTTGTATCTCTTCCCGCAGCTGCCAGAAAAAACAATCCAGGTTTCCGTTGCGGAGTCCCAAGTTGCCCTCGCAAGGGACATCTCCCAGGGCAAAGGGATAAATCTTTCATCTCCTCGGCCTGGCTTTTATTAAATGCCTCACACATCCATGGAAATGCAGAATGCTGATGGATATTGGCTGGTTATGGAGAGGCAGAGGGAGATTGTGTCTCTGTGCTGACTGGGAGTCAGTTCTAGCCACGAGGAGGGAGAGCTCAGGGATGTGCAGCTAGCAGAAGGCTCAGCCCCATGGCACAGCCTGGGGAGGGCTGAGCCTCCACCTCAGCACTGGCAGGGACAGGGATGGAGGGCAGGGACACCTCCCACCAGAGCAGGTTGCTCAAGGCTCAGCCAACAGGCCTGTGAACACTGCCAGGGTTGGGCCAGCCACAGCCTCCCTGGGCAACCTGGGACAGTGTCTCACCACCAGAACAGGGAAAACTTCTGCCTCACACCTAACCTCAATTTTCCTCCTTCAATTGGTGCCCATTGCCCCTTGTCCTGTCCCTGCAGCTCCTAACACAGATCCCTCTGCAGCTTCGCTGGAGCCCCTTCAGCTCCTGGAAGGTGCTCTGAGAACTCTCCTGTTCTCTGTCTCTGGGATGGAGGAAGAGAGGAAGTCATGGGATGAAGCTGTAGCTAAAGAAATTCAGTGGGTTCACAAGGAACAAGAATTTCTCCAGGCTGGGCAAGGACTCCACACATGAAGGCTCCATCCAGAAGGGATGAGGTAAAATCAAATTAGGAACAAGAAGGCCAGGAATGAACTTCAGATGCCCTTTGGGGTAGCCAAGTGCTTAGGGCTTTTCTAATCAGTCCTGTCCCCGTCCCCCACTCTCAGCAACGAGTGCTGCTGAGCAGACGCATTTCCCATTGAGCCTGGAAGAAATGGCAAACTGCCTTAATGAATGTCAGAGTTAATAGCCATTGCTTACAGGCAATGCTGACTGCAGAGCTGGGTTTATAGACTCAGCCCTTCAGTACCCTCAGCAGCATCACTCTTAGCTGATTCCTGTCTGAGGGCAGATCCTCACCCAGGCACTTTGGCTGGGGCTCCCTTGCCTGGGAGCTGCTCTGTGAGCCATCTTGCAGCAGTGCATTCTCAGACCAGTAAAACAGAGAATAAAGTGGAATATCCAAGGCAGGATGAGCACACAGAGTGTGTGTCTGAGCGAGCACTCGGCGCGAGGCATCAGTGGAGCGGCTGAGGCTCTGATTGAAACCAGACTCAGGAAAGAAGGGCTGTAAACGTTTTTTCACTGCCTGTCCTAAGAAATTTATGTCTCACCCACTCCATCATATCCTTCAGGGCTGCCTTTTTTTGCAGCTGTCTTCAGAGACCACGGGTTGAGCTCCCTTCTGAAGTCCAGTCCATGATGTCACCCGGAACCATAACTCACTCACCTCACAGCGCTGGCTCTGAGCAGAGCTGCCCCATAAATAACAGCCCAGGCTGGGGGAAAGCCTGAGAGCAGCTCTGCTCAAGGAAAACCTTCCTGACATTGGAAGGGAAGGGAGAGGAACATGCAAATGCAGACCCAGAATGGGGTTGGGTGAACACAAACCCACAGCAGCACAAAGCAAAGGTGACAGGAAAATCGCTGGTGTGATTTCTGGCAGAACCTGCTCAGGAGAGGCCAAGCTAAGCCCCAACTGCCTGGACATTGATTAAACCTCCCAGGGCTCACTGCCTCCTCCAAGAAATCAGAACCTTGTGCTGGAAGCTCCCACTGCCCCAGCCCAGAAGGCTGTTTGCTGCCTGTGATCGAAAGGCTCAGCAGCTGGGCTAGCTTCTTCCTTCAGCAGCATCCAGTTGGTCAGGGCTCCAGTTCTGCCTGACTTTGGGGGTTTTTTGGGGCCCACATCCTGGTGGAGTTGCTGCTCACCCATCACATTTCCCGGGAGCAGGTGTCCACATCAGAGAGCACGAGGCCCCGCCAAGGCGCTCGTCCCGCGGTGCTGAGCCGGAGCCTAATTGTTTCATCCTGTCTGATAACATGTGGTTTTGCCATATTTATAAGCCAGGGCTATTAAAAGGGGAAAAAAGAGATCAACTCAAAATCCCTCCACCGCAGTTGGCTCTAATTGTCCCTGTCCCACCACTTCCCCCTTTCCCAGTGCTGCTTGTGGGCTGTTTTGGCAGTAGAGCCAAGGCTGGAATGAGCTGTTGAGATGAAGTTTATCCTTCGGTGAGATGGGCTCACTGGGGAGCACTGAGTGCTCCATTTGCCTGGGCTGCATGTGCTGAGGAGCAGACCCTGAGGAGTGCCACCTCCCCAGCACATCTTCATGGCTCTGGTGGAGCCACAGCGAAGGTAAGTCATGACCTTCCCCTGGGAATTTCCTCAGCTAAAGCCATTGGTACCCTGGAGTCAGCTGGGCTGGCTCTGGCGTCTGGGAAATGCACAAACTGAGAAGAAAGAGCTGTTCTCACATCTCCTGCATTGCTTCTCTTCCACTCCTGCCTTTGCAGGGCTTGGATCTGTGGTCCCAAGACACTTGTTGAACCACAGAATTCCCCTCCCCGTGGTGGCTGTTGTCAGGAAAATAAACAAACATAAAGACTCCGACAGCATCTGCAGGACATCCCTGTCCTGAGCCACCCACGAGCAGAAAGAAACCAGCTCTGGAGGGCAGAAGCAGATCCCTGTGCTCAGCACTGTGGACAATGCTCCCAGAGCCTGGAGCTGTGCCACACAGAGAGTCTGGGCCACAAAAATGCCCTCGGGGCCTGGGAATGCTGGTCAGCCACTCCCCAGTGGCTGGGCAGCTGGTGGAGCATGGGATGCATCCAGGGATTTGACACTGAACTGGACTTCAATGCCCTCTCCTCTGCTCTCTACTTTTCCTCACTTCTCTCTTCTCTTCTCTTCTCTTCTCTTCTCTTCTCTTCTCTTTTCCTCAGCAGAGAAGTGAGGGAGGGTGTCAGTGTCCTTTTTCCTTTCTTTCCTCCCAAACTGAAATGAAAACCAGCCAAAAATCCCACCATGACAGGACAATCCAAAGTGTTCTCAGGGTGGCTGCACAAGTTCAGGGGATGTTCAAGGCAGCTGATGGATAGACCTTTCTCCCACACCAAAGGACAATATTTGTGGAAAGAGCTCTCCCATGTGTCCCCAAACCCTCACAGCCTTTTCAGGCTTCTCCTTCTCCTGTGTTTGTATTCCAAGTTGCACTCAAAGCCCTTCGAACCACTCCAGCAAAGCTTCCTGGTTAGCAGTGGGATGGAGAGGAAGGATGTTGCCATGGCACCACAACATTCCCTTCCTTTGCTTGGGCATCTCCTGGTGGGCTTCACTCTTTGGCACCCAAGAAGGATCCCTGGGGGCTGCACCACCAAGGATGCCTCTCCCTCCAGGTGTGTCCCACTGGTCCTTTCCCACCCTGTCGCAGCCACTGGCCACATTTGTGTTGTCCCTATCCCACCACTTCCCCCTTTCGTAGTGCTGCTTGTGGGCTGTTTTGGCAGCAGAGCCAAGGCTGGAATGAGCTGTTGAGATGAAGTTCATCCTTTGCTGAGATGGGCTCACCAGGGATGGGCCTCAGGTGGCCAAGAAGGTCAATGGC
>NW_008661602.1:0-56167 GCF_000695815.1 Acanthisitta chloris
CCGCTGCCCTCGCCGCCCTCCTGCCGCTTCCCGCCGCCCCCTCGGCCCACCGAAAGCTCCTGGTGTTCCTGCTCGACGGCTTTCGCTTCGACTACATCGATGACGGCGAGCTGGAGCATCTGCCGGGCTTTCGGGACATTGTGAACATGGGGGTGAAGGTGGATTACATGACCCCAGACTTCCCCAGCCTCTCCTACCCAAATTACTACACGCTGATGACGGGTGAGTGTTAGAATTTCTGCGCTGTCGCGGTCCTCGGAACCGCAAAGCTCCCTGTGCCGAATTGGAGGGCTTTTTCCTCCAAAGCAGATGTAAAAACAATACAAGTTATGCTTTTAGCTGGGAATTTAAAAGCACTGTGGTATTACAGCTCAGTATTGCTTCTCTGAAGCCTCCTCCAAACTTGGAAGTACTGCTTGGAGTTGATTTTTGAAGTTCCTCTTTGCTCTTCCAGGGTGTTGCTGGGTCCCTACCTGCTGCCACTGCAGCAGCACAGCCAGCTGGGGCTCCCTGGTGGGAGCACCGATGGGGTCTACTGCATATAGAACATAAAAACAAGTGGGAAACGCAGGTAAAATGAATACAGAGCCTGCTCAGGGACTTTCCAGTTAATAAAAATATGGGGAAACTGAGTGTGCCTACAATAAGAACTTCTTTTCAGTCAGCAGGTCTGTTTTGGCAAGATCAGAATTAAATTTCTTTTTAAACTTAGCAGACTTGCTGTTTTCACAGATCTCCGTCTTAACTTTGCCCTAAATTCTCATATCTGTAACAATCTGAAATCACCAAATAGAAGAACATTAAGGAATTTTACTTTAGCTCCCCTGCATTTTTTCTGAATGTCCAGGAGAGGCTTTCAGAAAATTGAGAGGGCAGTAATAGTTTTCATGATGCTGACTTGCTTTTAATCTTAAGTGGAGGATAGATGATTACAGTGACACTGGGAAGGTGCACAAGAGTACAGCTGAGCCAATCCCATCAGAGTCAGATGCTCAGGAAACAAGAGTTAAGTAAAAAAAAATAAACAGTTTTTTTTTCCCTGGAGTTTCTGGTTGCAATTTTTACAGTTGTTTTACAAGAGCTTCCACCTAATGAGGAGGAGTGAGAGAATTATCCTCTCCTAAGATATGTGGCGTCTTCTGCTATCCTTGGAACAATGCAGTGCCCAGCGATCCGTATACTGCTTGCTGGGAAAGCAAACAGATGCCATTGTAAGACCAAAATCTGACATCAGTTGTGCCCAGCTTGTTTTGAAACTGCTTAACCCCTTCTTCCCTCTCTCTCAAGAGAAATGCATTTCTCTCACTCATCTCTGAACAGAAATGAGTACAAAACCACCACATGTTGGTTTTTTCCTTGACTTGGTGCAAACGCAAGTGAATGCAGCGCAAATATAGTGACTGGAAATAGTGGTGGTGTTCCACTCCAGACCATGTTCTTCAGGTGTATGTGGGCAAACCAGCCTAACACTTCATGGCTGCAAAAAGTCTTCAGATGGAGTTGTTAAGGAGAAGAGGGAAAGTGAGTGACTGCTTTCACTCCTTACCATGTTTAATCATCGTTCCTAGTAAGTGCATATGCATAACTGAAGTCTATAATCAGGCTTTTGAGAAGTCTGGGAAACATCCTGCTTTGTACTTACAAAGAAGGAGTTTTGTTTAAGGTGATGAAACAGTACTGCTAGACTTTTCACATTTTTGGGGTACTAGAGTTCTACACCCCAGCCTGAAGCAACGAGTGAATCTGTGAGACCAAACATAACTCTTCTTACAAGTCTCTCAGGTTTTATGATAAGGATATCAATGCAAATACAACTTAATTGCAAATAGCAATTCACCTTCCTAACATGAGTCACAGTAGTGTTATATAGGTCAGGAACCAATGGAAGACAAAGTTTAAGTGGTGAACATGCCCAGAGGAGACTCAAGACTGCACTTGAGCCCTTGGAATGTTAGTGGACCCCATGGCTGTGTCCTGGCATGACAGCAGGATAAATCCCATGGCTGCACTGTTCTTACTGCTTGGGGCCATGGTGCTGTCTCCACAGAAAGGTGATTTTGTGTGATGGTGTGATTTGGAGTGTGAGGCACATGGCAGATGCAGCATTAGCTGTATTCACTCTGTGCATGTTCAATTCACAAACCTGGGACAGTTTTTGGAGAAAATGCAGCATGGCAGGGTGACAGGAGTATCATGTTGTAGTGACCTGCTTAGGGACTGGCAAGCTACCATCTCCCTAGCGCTGCTGTATGGGCATGGGGAAACTTGCATCGTGTCTTACCAGTCATGCATCTCCTCTGCTGGGGGGAGATACAACTGTAACTGGCTTTGTTTCCATTTGCAACCGGGATATCTAGAAGTTAAATGCTGCCACAGTTTCATCTGGGAAATCAAGGACAAACTATTTTTCATGTCTTATCCTACACTGCTGCTTCATGAGCTGTTAAGAAATTTGCATTTTAACCTCCAAAATGTTGTATTTTAGCATTGTGGATGTGGATTTGTAGTATATTAGCTTCTTGCAGCTAAATCAGCTTAACAAATTTCTGGCCCCACCAGCACATTCCCACCCATAGTTTGTTCATTATATCCCACTTTTCTGGGTTTTTGTTTGTTTGTTTGTTTGTTTGTTTGTTTGTTTTTTAATAAATACTCCTAACCCTACTTTCTCTGCTCATTCACAAGGCATCATGGCTCTGCATTCCATCAGGAGTGTACACAGCTGCCAGGTCTAGGACAGTGTGGGCATGAAAATACTGCAGTTGGGATGTATTTCTCTCTTGCCTCTATTCAGTCATGTGAGCAAGGCCTCTCCTTTCTGTCTGCTGCCCTTCACTCCACATCCATGCAACTTCATGACTCCAGAGAGCTTTAGTTGTTATTAAATGAGAGAAGTTCTCCCTCATTTTGGTGGCTTTGGGGGAGCACAGTGGACTCTGCTCCTTAGATACCATCACTATTGGTATAGGTAAGTCTCCTCTAGTGTGAACTCACTTCCTCCTCCTGCCCACTCCTGCATGCAGAGGTTATGGAATTCAGCAGCATCGAGCCCACTGCCTCTCAGTGCAGATGCCAAACTGCATCCTACAGCCCTGCCAAAGCACAACTTTCCTCTGCAATGGGCAGCTAGCAAGCAATAGCATGGCTGCCCAATTATCTGCAGAATCAGTCATTGTATTTTACTTTACCAATGATTTCAAGAGGGCAGCCTGACTGAATTTAATATTCGTGGAAATGGCAAGCGTGCTGAGATTTTCAAAGCTATAACCAAATAGATGCCACTGTAACTGATGACCAAGAGCCACATATCTAAAAGCAACTAACTAAAGTATGTTAATGAGAAGCACACCCCATTTTGCTGACATGAGGTGCTAGGTGAAGCACCAACACAGTGGGACCAAAAAGGCCCAACCTGGGTAACAAAAAAGATAAAAGTGCTGCAGGGTGATGGCAGAGCTCTTCATGGGTCCCCCTCCTGCTTTTATCTGTTGCTGCTGTTAACCTATGAGAAGATATTTGCTGGAGCTTTCCTAAGGGACACAAAATGCCAGCCCGAAGCCCAGGACCTGTGCAGAGGTCTTTTCTGTTCCTCCACACCTACAACAATTATAAGAAAGAAAACCAAAGCACAGAAACAAGAAAAACACTAATGGTTTGGCTTCTTCATGTAAAGTCACCCAATGATTCAGAGCTTGGGAAGAAACTCCAGTCTCCCTGCATGCTGGGGCGTGATATCATGATCTGCTATTTGCTTGAAGAAGGACCAAACAAAAGCCAAGTCGCTGCTGGTGCAAAGGTTTCTCACTGTTGTGCAACTGGAAAAGTTTTGTTAAAGAATCAGGTGCTGTGCAAGGTAGCCCAAGGATGTGCTGGCTTAAAATCTGACTCTTGGAAGAACAGTCTTCTCTAACAACTTCATATATACCATGTTTCTCAGGTTTTGCTTCCATAGTGGCATAAAGTCTTGTTCTTGTCTGGGTTGCTTTCTGAGCTTCTAGACTGAATACTGGTGTCCTAGCTCTCCGTGCTCCAGTTATATTGCAGTTGTTGACCTGAAATACATGAAATGGAGAATTAGGTAAAAGGATATGTTGCTGCTGACATGTGCGAGTGCTTTTCAGGACTCTACGTGGGCTAGGCAAGGGAGGGGAGAGAGTCCAAGTATGCATATCCCAAAAGGCTCCCTTAAACCCAGCATGTGTTGTTTTGCAAGGGAAGGAATTAAGACCACAAGCCACCTTGGGTTGTTATCTTGTGTGGAGTTTTTAATTTTTCCTTTTCCCTGCTGTGGCCTGGCTGTGCAGGGAGCTATCACGCCAAGTTTGGTGGAAAGTCTGAGGTCTTCCCTGTAACTGCTGCAAGCCTAAGTTATTGCTTCAGAGCCCTCAGTGCCATATCTGTTGAGTAAAGCTGCTCATGCTGAGCGTTTAAGTCTCCCTCACCTGCCAACCTGCAGGTTGGAGGGGTACTGGGGGACCCCCTGCACTCCAACTCCCCCGAAGACCCCCCAGCTCAGGGCACTCAGAGGCCCCTTATATTTCCAGCCCCAGCGAGCATGAACACAGGCAGACAGTATCACATCTGAGCTGGAAACCCAGAGATGGTTTATTTTCCAAGATCCTAACAACAAATGAGGTCTTTCTGGCAGGTCCTTCATGAGGATGTGCCAGCTGTTCAGTCAGCAGTGCAGCCCCATGTCCAAGAGCCATATTTCTCTTGGCCTCCATGGGAAGCAGAGGGAGTCCCTGATTGCAGAGGTGGGTGGGTGGGGAGCTGCTTGGAGATGAGCCAGAAAGGGGCCTCCGTGTACCTCTTTGGACAGGATTTGATCTTAAAAAAGTGGCAGAGAGGCTGTGAGGTCCCATGAAGCTAGCAGGATTGAGGAGGAGGTTGAACAGGGGCATTTCAGCCTCCTGCACCCAAAGCAAAGGCTCTGCCCTTTGCAGGGCTGTCCCTCACTTGCTCCAACACGGTGATGGCATGTTTGGGGCTTCTCTAAAATACAGGGGTGGTGTGTGATGTTTCTTCAGCCGTTGTGACTCAGCCCTGCATATGCCATTGCCTCCTCCTCTGCGTGGCTGGAGGAAAAGGGGCAACATGGCAGAGATCCTAGGGATGGGTGACATCAAGGTCTACTCTGCCAGACTGAAGGTTTCACCAATCTTCCATGTTTCAGTCATCTTCCCTCCACTCCTTACTCTTGATGTGGCATATTCAGTTGCCAAGGGGCTTTGGTGGATGATGCTGAGGTCTAATAAATAGCCAGACTACTTCTTTTATTCCCCTGAGCACAGCAAATCTCAGCATACACAGCACCCCATTTATTCCATATCTTCTGGAGGCAAATATCCTTTGGGCTTCCGCCCCTAGAATTCTCTGGAGTCTGGCCGATGTGCACACATACTAGTTCATTTATTGTTTGCTGTGACAGGCCTCCTGGATTACAGCACAGCGTCTCCGTGCTCCGTCCACTCAGTACCCGGAGGAAGCTGTGCCTGGTGATGGTTCTAGTGGAACCAGCCTCCAGCCTGGTTTGGAGAAGGATGCTGACAATTTCTTTTTAGCAGTTAAGCAAGTTTTAACTACATAAGCAATAACTGCATGTTGGCTGAGACATAAAAAATGGAGGGATAGGAGTACAACAAGAAAGTTTATTATTGGTGCACATGAACTGGAAGTATCTCAACTTCACTATCCAAGCTGTGAAAAAAAGCCAGAAGGACACAAAGTGCATGATGAGTGGCAAGGGAATAGGATTTTTTCTTTTTGCTCCTTTTTAAACAACTGCAGATGCCAGCAGCTGCAGGGATTTAAAAGATTCAGTTTTGAAATCAAGTCTCTTCTTTTTCTTGGATTCATTAGCTTTCCATTTCTAAAACTGTGTGTTGGCAAGCAAAAGAGCATGAAGAAGTCTGTGGTAATACTATTAACTGGCAGGGAAGGGGTACTATCCTAGCAAGGACAAGAAAGAGAAGAGAGTGGGAATGGGGAGGAGTTTTATTTTCACATTCTTCCTCTTGCTTTGTTTACTCACTGCCTGCAGAAAGGCTGCAATGCCAAGTGCCAAGATTTTTTTCTTTCACACATGCACAAAATGTTGTAAAAATCTGTGTTTGCTTCCTACCAGTTAAAAAAATGGAAACACTTCCTAAGTGGAGAACAGAAAGTTTTCTCTAACGCAAGTTCACATGCTACAAATTGAAAGATGGAGTTTTTTTCCTTCTTACTAGCTACAGCCTCACAGCTCACAACTAGTGAGCAGCAGTAAGTGGACATTCATGTACCAAGGTATTTCTTTGCCCAGTGCTGAAGTCACAGCTGATAAACAGAAAACTGCCAGGGGCTGGTACTCTCTTTAATGGTGCAACAGCTTTGCCCATTGTTTTGTTCTGGCCCTCTGGAGTGCTTGGAGCTGCAGTGCCCTCGAGCCATACCCAGCTGTGGATGGTCAGGGGGTCCCTCTCAGTTCAGGAACCCAATCCACAGCTCGGAGCCTCTGCTCTCCAGGGACACAAGACCTGACTTCCTGCACAGGAAAGCATCTGCAAAACTTCAGCTGGATGCTTTGTAAACAATTTTTGTGCATCACAGACATGGCCTCATGATGAAAGCATTGAATTAGGGGTTTCGTGTTCTTACTAAATGAATCTCCTTCAGGGGAAAAAAAAAAGTAATGCTGTGTATAGCAGAGATTTTTCTGTGCCTTTTGATGTGATCCTACTTGGATTGCAAAGTCTTGCCTAATGCAGGCTAAGGTGTTTATTGGTATTGGAGGTCATAAAAAATTGGAAAGGCTTTGCCAGGAAGCTCTTTGGGAAATGTGAATTGTCCATGCACATTGTGCAGGTACTGTTTTTACTTGGGGGTCTGCAGATGGGAGGGCCACTTTGCCCAGGCCAGTGCTCCCCGCTGACTTCTCATGAGATGGGTTTTGTTTTTTCCCTGTGGTCTTTCTTTTCAAAGCAGAGCAAATTACACCCATCATCAAGGGAACAGCAGAGCTGGGCATATATCAAAGCTCAGTCCTTGGGGACAGCAACACCAAGATATCTGCTCCAGGACAGGAATATGGTGCTGGTGACTTTGAAGTCCTGCTGTCTTCCTCCTTATAGCATGTAGCATGAGAAGAGCATTTCCCAGGACAAGTCATCCAGTTGTTTGCATTGAGGATCTTAACTCTTCTCCTGCTTGTGTAACCCCTTGTCAACCTTGCATCTGCCCTCCTGGCTCTTGTCACTTCCCAGAGAGTGGAGTCATTGTGATGGGATGTGAGAGGAAAGGTCTCACTATAGTGGCAAGGCATGTATAAAATATGACATAGTACATTTAGCTAAACACATGTACTGATGTTCGTCATCAGGGGGATACCATGTGGGTACAGATTATGCTACCTTTGCTGTGTTGGCTAATACACACACAGTGGGTTCTCTGATAAATCTGATTTGCTCTGTGCAGAGATAGTTTCCCTCTGTTTTGTTGTCCAATGCACCAGGCATTGCATGTCTGTCACATGCTGCCTCTCTTTAGATTGAGTGTCTCAGAAGTGCATTTTCTCTTGCAGATTTAGACACAGGTGGTTCCTGTATGATCTATCATGCCTGCTGGTGATCCTGACATGCTGTCTCTGCAGTCAGTGAAAGACCACCAAAGAAAGAAGAGGTCATTCCTGTAGCAAATTCTACAGGAGCACATGCTCTGGTTTCCAGATCCCACATATGGCCAATGTAGGGTGCATAGCACTCAGCGTGACTGTGCTGCTGTTGTGGGTGGCCAAGTGGCTGTGTGTTCTGTTGGGTTTTTTTAATTTCATCTTTGTTTTGCAGAAATTCATTTAAATGCTGACAAAAGTGCCTGGAGACATGGGAATGTGCTTTAGACAAATGCTGTAAGAAGTGTAGTGTCCAAGTAAGCTGTAGCATGCAGACTTGCAAATGCTTTTGTTGGCTTTCTTCCAGAAGGATACAGCAGTTATCATATTCCTAGGAACTATACCCTCTTTGTTTTCCTCTGTTGCTTGAAGAAAGAGTAATTTTTACTACAATTGCAGTGAGTTTAAATAATGACATCTGTATGCTGAAATTTGCTTCTTGCCCTGTTTCTATTTTTGAAGTTCTTAAGATAACATTTGATTACAGAGGAAAGCTGCAGTAATGGAAGAAATTATGAATTCAACATGTTATGGTGACTTTCCAACACCATGTTGCTATTTTGATAATAATACAAAAGAAGCTCACCAAAGGTAATTTTCTTAGGCTGGAGAAAACAAGTTAAAGCAGGGGATGTGAAGAACTGGGGTTGTACAGGTGAATCAAAAGACACTTGAGAAGTGATTTTAATTCTGTGTATGAGGGGAGCAGAAAGTTATTGCAGGGCTTTTTAATCATAGAATCATAGAATTTTAGGGCATGGAATGGACCTTACAGGTCATCTAGTCCCACCCTCCCTGCCATGGGCAAAACACCTCACTAGATCAGGTTGCTCAAGGCCTCATCCAGCCTGATCTTGAACATCGCTAGGGTTGGGGCAGCTACCACATCCCTGGGCAACTTGTTCCAGTGTCTCACCACCCTCACAGGAAAAAACCTTTTTCTAATATCTAACCTTAACTTCCCCTCCTTCAATTTGAACCCATTGCCCCTTGTCCTATCATTGTATTTCCTAACAAAGAGTCCCTCTCCAACTCCTTGTAGGTCCTTCAGATATTGAAAAGTTGCTCTGAGGTCTCCATGCAGTCTTCTCTTCTCCAGGCTGAACAGCCCCAACTTCCTCAGCCTGTCTTCATAGGGGAGATGCTTCAGTCCTCTTATCAATTTCGTGGCCTCCTCTGGACTTGCTCAAACAGTTCCGTGTCCTTCTTATGTTGAGGACACCAGAACTGCACACAGTATTCCAGGTGGGGTCTTATGAGAGCAGAGGGGGAGAATCACTTCTTTTGACCTGTTTGCCACGCTTCTTTTGATGCAGCCCAGGATTTGATTGGCTTTCTGGGCTGCTAGTGCACACTGCTGGCTCATGGTGAGCTTCTCATCCACTGTCACTCCCAAGTCTTTCTCCTTCTTGCTGGTCTCAATTACTTCCCTACCCAACCTGTAGGTGTGCCTGGGATTACCGTGACCCAGATGTCGGGCCTTGCACTTCAATTTGTTGAACTTCATGAAGTAATCTAGTGAGACAATCTCAGAACAGCCACAGTTGAAGATTAACAAAGGTTAAAACTAAAATTAGAGACCAGGCATACTTTTTAAACAATGTTTAGTGATGATAAATATTGGGAGGAGCAACTCAAGGAAGAGAGTGATTAACTGATTATTGATTTCTTCCAAAGAATTTTGAGGTCTTTTTGGGACATGGGCCTCAGCTAAGCAGATGTGAATGGCATTAAATGGTCATGTCTTCTGATCTTCCCTTCTGGCCCTGTGAACCAGGGATGTCTGCAATGAAAATTAATGTCTTATGGTCTTCTAGGCCTCTCTTTCAATAATTCAGAAAAGAAGTTGGAGTCCATAGAAAATTGAAGCCATCTAATGTGGAGATCAGAACATTGTCCTCTGTATTAGTGCAAACAGTTAATTAAACTTCCCAACAATACCACAAAGAACAATCTCCATTCTGTTCCTTAAAGAGATGTACATACAGAGAGCAGACTTTAAGTCCTACAGAATCAGTAGCAGCTAGAGCTCATTGATTCTATACAAAGACTATGCTATACATCATACAGATACCTAATCTGTAGGCATCATACAGATACAGCTTCAGTGCTGACCTGCAAGTTTCCCAGGCTGGCATGAGTTCCCTGCCCACAGTTTATCAGGTTGATAGATGCTTAGGAGTACATGAACTTTAAGAAGCTGAGGTTGTCCTCCAAGTTATAAGGTCATGTTTTTTGACGCACTGTAGAGACTTCCTTCTATCTCCTTTGAGACTTGCAGCAAAGATAGCACTTGGCAGCCTGAAGAGGACAGATTACTGACCATGCAATCCACCAGTTCTCTTATATTAAACCTGTTTGGTTTTATATGGTAAATACTGACTGCCACAAATTGGGACTGCTTTTCTCCACTGGGAAGGAGGAAATGTTTTGCATAATTGAAATACTTTTTAGTAGACAAGGAGAGTTCAAGATCCATTTCAAGGTCACATGCACCCAAAGTATACAGAGTCCTCGGCTTGAAATAACGCCTTTTCAAAACAAGCAGACTAAGGTTGTTTCAGTTGTGATCACCATGCTCAGGCTCATAATAATCAAAGTCTGTTATCTGGATCCCTGCAATAATATGACTCACCCAGTAATGACAACAGTGTCTAACACATGCCTCTGTTGCTGCTTTTTAAGATATGGAAACCAGGAACCTCCAGTGCAACTTAATCTTCAACATTTTTCCCCATTTTTCCCCATTCATCTACAGAATGATTCTTAAAATACAATATCTTCTGACAATGAAAAGTGGAAGATATCTCTTGGTTATTATATACTAGTTTCTTGTAATATAAAGTTGCCCAAGGGCCCCTAAAATACAATAAGAGAGTTGCACATGTCTGATGAAATGTTTGGTGTCCCCACAACTAAGAACAAAGCATGATCATTTAAAAAGAAAAGCTAACAACAATGGAAAATAAAAGTCACATATAAAGGTTTTCAACTAGGATTTGCTTGTTTGCAGAAAAACAATGTGCCCTATGGGTAAAGAAAGGAGATAAGTGAGTTTCCCAAACTTTGTTCTGTGTTTCCAGATTGTGCTCATATCCCTTCCTGTTCACAGCCTGCTTTCCACAGTCCTCTGGTTCTGAGCACTGGTGGGTACTTTAAAATGGCCTCAGATTTGGCAGGTGTTGTATGTGTAGGAGAAGCCAGCTGATTTTGTGGATGATCCAGTAGTAGCAGTGATGGTGCTGGTGCCATCCTTCTGCTGTAGAACACCAATCTGATTGTGCTGTTTTTTTTCTCCACTCCCAAAGGTCGCCACTGCGAGGTCCATCAGATGACTGGAAACTACATGTGGGACCAGAAGGCAAATGTGTCTTTTGATATTGGTGTGAATAAAGAAAGCCTGCTGCCTCTCTGGTGGAATGGATCAGAGCCTTTGTGGGTCACCATGATGAAAGCAAAAAAGAATGTTTCCATGTACTACTGGCCAGGTTAGTATGTCAAAAATTGCTACCATCTTTACAGTGCATCTTTGTGTCTAAGCACTCCATATGCTGTAGGAACAGCTCTCTAATGCAGTTCTGAAATACAGACAGGAATTTTGAGTGCTTTACTAACCACTCATAGATAATTTGCATATGCTTAGGAATGAAAAGACTGAAGTGTCACTGGAGGCAGCTTTCCACCAAACATTACCTTCAAGGAACATTCCTCTTGCCCACCCATAGCTTCTGTTGTGCTGAATGCTTGCTCCACGAATGGTTCATGGTCCAATCAAAGTTAAACAGTAACCAACCTCCCCCAGTGCTTCTTTGTTTTTAATCTGGAAATTAGTAGCTGAGAGCTGAAAATTATCTGCTTTGTTGGGACAACAAAATCCAGCTGAAAGCAAAGCATCCTTGTCCTCTTGCCCTCCATTGTTAACTCAGCTGTGGTCCCAGTTGCTCTGAGTCTAGGCCATTCATATGGAGGGCTTTGGCCTTTCTGTTCCTCATTCCTTGGATGTAGGACCAATGAAGTGACTAGGCATGTATAATAAGAAGTCCTTTCTAACAAACACAAGTATACCCTTAGGCTGTCCATTTTGGGACCCACATAGAAATAAATGTTCCACCTGTGCAACCAGACCAAATCCCTTGCAAAGTACCCAGATTCTCTACTTTTTAACCTTTTAACTTTGCTGCCCATATGAAGCAGTGTGCAGATATCCTCATCTGTGTAGGTGCAGGCTAGAGGACCACAGAGCTGTTGGAAGAGCTGTGCTGAATACAGTGCCAGCAGGGCAGAGGCAGCTGACTCACGCTGCAGGCTCCCAGCCAGCTTGTCTCTGCATCCCAGTGCACACGTGCCCGGCCAGGGTCTTTCCATGCAATGTGGCTAATGGAGTCCCAGAAAAAAGCTCACAGTTCTAAGGCAAGGGAAGAAAGAGCGAACCAGGATGAATAATGTTGAAAAGCCATCCAGAGTGTTTCCACGGTACTGAAGAGCAAAGAGATCTGAGGGTGACAGTATTGCCTTATGGGCTCAAAAGCAGTCAAAAGGGACTGGAATTGCAGACTAATTATAATGGTTTGGATTAGACCTCAAAAAATGCTTCTTCACATGGAAGATCATCCAAGTGATCTAAGAGCAGTGCAAATAGTAGGATATAGAAATTATACAAGAATGTAGGAATTCTTCTAAAAATTTTCAAAAAGACCTGTTTCAATAGACTATTCATTTTTAACTGCTAATGTAATTGCATTGAATAGGTGTAATTATGTACTGAATATATGTAACGGTCTACAGAGAAGTACGGAAATCCAAAAAAGCACTATCATTTTCCATTAAATGCCTTTGAACTTTACCTAGCTCCTTCATGTTGCCCTTTGAGCAGTGTTTCCCAGGGAGAAGACACATGAGGTGTATATGTATGTATTTCTGTATATATATGTATAC
Organism: Acanthisitta chloris; assembly: GCF_000695815.1. NCBI lineage: Eukaryota > Metazoa > Chordata > Aves > Passeriformes > Acanthisittidae > Acanthisitta > Acanthisitta chloris. The sequence continues at coordinate 12,584 of NW_008661602.1, forward strand.
CCTTCACTCTTCTCTGCCTGCTATTTCCAGTGGAAATTTGCAAGGAATAATAGAGCCTCCCTTTTCCCAATGGTTATGCTGCCAAGTGTATGCACTGACTCTCTTATGACACAGAGGGGGAATTTTTTGTGTGGATCTGGTGTTTTAACTGTGGACTGTGACATGTACATCTGTCTGTCCTTGATTATTTATCGGTGACAGGTGACCTCTGGCAAAGCCATCAGTGCCTCAGTTCAGCAAACGTTTAAGCACATGCTTCTTTTAAGGGTGTTCATGGTCTCAAAGGACACGTTGACCATACAGGGGCAGGCACAGGGCAGGTAGTGAGGTGAAACGCGGAACTATTGAACTAAACCACAGAGCACTTGGGCTGCAATAGGACTCTGGGTGTAAGTGGGATAAACAGAAGTCACTCCAAATGCAATAGTATTTATTACATTTTCCCTATATGATTTTTAAGCTGTTTTTCTAGTTTCGTGGTATGGACAAAATCCTTCAAAAAAATTCTAGATCTATCATTTTAAAGCTTTAATTCTTAACAAGGTATTTGACTGGGGAGTGATACCAAACGAAAGGAAAATAAAAAAAGATTTAATAACCAAGGTGGGTAGAGGCCCCACAGACATTTGCACTGCACATGATCTGCTATTAGTGATTAGCTTTCCAGCCTGAGGATATACTGCTGCTTAGTAATCAATCTTGCAAATATGGTAAAGATCCAAACAGGAAAACTTTGGGAAACTCTTAATAGGAACAGCAATATACGACCAAATTCATCACACTTTGTTCTGGAAGATGCTATTTTCTTTGCAGCCATCAGTGAAGACAAACGAGATCAATCCAACAGCAGAAATGTGTTGTGAATGCCAGTGAGCTGATTCCCAGGATTGGCTTGCACCTCTGGCATTTCCTCCTCAGAGCCAGTTTCAGGCTTTGCAAAGTCTGACCCACAAATCTGCCACTTTGTATTCTTCCCTACGTTCCTCTCATGCATAGTCAGTGCTTGAAGAAAATCCAGACCGCATCAAACAGGAACTCAGAGCAGGAGGGCTGTTGGATGCAAATAACCATCTATCACAGCTTTATCTGTGAGCCTAACATAAACACAGCAAAGACAACTCACAGGCAGAATTCATCTGGGTTCTCCTGACTCTAGAAATGGAGCAGCCAAAATTTCACCACGCCAGGGCTCCAACCACCACTTCTTCCAAAATACAGACTTTGACTTGTAGGAACATTTTTCTCCTTTCTTCATGCCATATGTGGGGTGAAATGTGCAGCCTCACTCCCAGGTGCCTGTCTGAAGCACTGCTGCTCCAGAGGACTGCAAGAGCATCCCAGCAGTCACAGTCAAAGCTTTGGAGTGGTCCTCACTCTCAGCCCAAACTCCTTCATTTTCCAGCTGCCTATGCAACTACTTCAGCTGAAGTGCAGTGACATCTTATCTAAACACTGAAGTGAGAGAAAAAGGGGGGAAAAAAAGACTCTAAACTCAACTTTTGTCATTTAAACACAACATTTACCAGACCACAGAGCTAGTCTGGAAAGTTTTCTAAACCTTCTGTTATGACATGAAGTGTCCAGCTCTTGAATAAATGTTTAGAAATGCAATTTAAAGCTGGCAGAGGTTCAGGTCTCCATGTCAGATAGATAAAGAGAAGCTTATATATCACTATGTAAGAAGTCCTTATTCCTGCTCCAGTAGTTCAGGATTTTAAATAAAGGTTTATCATCATACAAAACTGTGCAGAAAGGTATCTAACATTGAATCTTAGTAAATACAGCTTAACTATTTGTAGTTTAACCAAGAAAATCTTAACATACCCTTCGTCTGGCTCCAAACCTGTTTAGATTTCCTTTCCTATGATTTAAACAAGAAAAATATACCATCTGTCCTATCCTCTACCAAAGTGAAATTTAAATATTAAAGGGTCTTCATGGCCAGTATTTTGGAATTGTAACAAGCCTTAACATCAGAAATCCAATTTGAAGTTCTGTTCACCACAGAGGCTAAAAAAATAGAGAAAAAGGAAGCTCTTGGTATCTGAGTACCTGCCAAAGAACTGCACACTTGAAGACCAGTATTTAGGGGCCAAAAGTTTTCTAATTGTTGCTGCCTCTATAGTCTTTTATGTCATGCTCATCACTTGACAATCTAGAAATAGCAAAGATATCTCAACAATTAAAATATTCCAGTTCCCCAAGAGATAAATGCTTCCAGTTAAAATCACCTTGTGAGTAATTCTGAGGAATGTTATCTGGGAAAATGACAAAGTGATGTCAGTATCTGAAGAAGAAAAAAGAGGCAAAATTGTATTAGTTATTGGCTATGTGCAGTCACCCACTTGAACTGAAATACTCAACATTTCCAACGTCTTTCCAAATGTATCCTTAACTTCTTGTCTGGCTTTGGAGCTAATCTTTTCCCAGACTCAAGTATCAGAGGACAAATTGGCTCCAAAGTTTCAGTTCAGTCCTGAAATATTATCAAAGCCCACAGAGAATTATTCCATCACCTCTGGTGTCTGAGGTAGCTGAAAACCCATGTTTTGCTGCTGGTGGCACCCAGGACATCTTTCAAAAGAGTGAAGCTGCATGGCCTCAGGGCAGGGGGCTTCCAGGATATGACTTCAGGCCATTTCAGGAATATATTTCTGATGGTTTGGTTAGGTAGCAGCTGGGACCTGTCTCTGTTGCACAACTTAATTTTTTGAAGGTGCTGCATGCAGATGTATAGAAGTTTTACTGTGAGATGGTCTAGAGAGTCAGTTCTCGTCAAGTGATCTGCAGGCTGGTCATCCAGGTTGCAGGTTACTTTTGTGGTGGAGAGATAAACACTAAAGTATCTTCATGAAGAAAGGGGAGGATTAAGTTGTGCAGGTTTAAACAGGAGAAGAACAAAAAGTAAACACCACCACACAATCCCACAACTTTAATAGAAATAAAAATTAAAGAGGTTCAAAATTATACAAGTATGTTTTTACAGCAAAGTGAATTAATTGACTACATTATACGTTTATTATTACAAATAATTAATCATATTAGATGGGGTCCCTAGAAACAAGCTAAGTGTGAGGAGACCTGGGAGCTGCTACCACAGGAGAAGAGACTGAATCTGCCATGTGTGCTAGGGCTCTAACCCTTGGAAAAGGTAATTTCCCTCTGACTTATCTGGCTTTCTGAAAATCAGTGAAGACTTTAACAAAAATTTCCTAAGATTAAATATTATTTTTTAAAAAACCTTTCACGATATTCCTGACCAGCTGCAAGCAGAATTGCCTTAGCCAGCCTAGCCTGCAAGTGGTGTGCTTTTCCCTGTGCCCCAGTACTGCACCTGGGCGATGTGAGCTCATGTGGGCAGAGATGCAAAACACTGACAAATTCTCTTTACTGAGCAGCCCAGTAAGCAAACCACTGTAAATCATCTCTGATAGTAGCTCTTCTTGCTCTAGTGCCCTCTCTGAACTTACTTATGCCCCCTATGCAACCTTCTCCCACCCCAAGCGAGTCAATTTATGACAGTCCTAACGCCTGTTCCTTTAATGCCAGAGGAGAAGCAGAGGGACCCAGACGTAGACATATTCAGGCTGTGGCTTAGAGTTGTCTTTTTGATCTAACTGTGCTGCTGTATACAGACACCATTTTGCAAAATATCTCTTTTTTTTTTATTTTTCTCCTCATGCCTCAGGAATACACCAGAAAATGCCTAACTGTGATGGGAGGACTTTGTGGGTCTGGAATGTTAATTTGCATGATTCCAGTGTTTCTGAAAGCATGCTTCTTTTAAATATTAATGTCATTCAGCAGTATAGTAACTGGAGAGCAAAAGGGCAAAGAAAACTCACAAAAACATGTTTTTCTGTGCTCAGGGCCATGTTCTCTTGTAGGATTTGTTGCCATAAATTTTTAGGCCACAAAACAGACTGTATTTTGCAAGGAAGGCTGAAAGTTACCAAGAGAGTTAATTGGTTTATACTGTTTTAATAAGACCTCCTGGGAAACGGATTTAATAGTGGAGTGCCAGTATCACATAATAAAATACAGTTTATAGAGGATATTATGACGCAAGATACAGCATGTCTAACTGAAAAGTATTTGCTGAACTTTCAGGGAACAATATCTAAATCTATTATGTTGGAAGCCTGGAAATGAGGCTATGTGGCCCTAGTAGTTAAAAATGAAAACAAGCTAGCAATTTAGGTGGAAACAGTCTGCCACAAGGGAACCGAGAGTTTTACTGGGAGAAGGTCACACAGAGACCTTTCTTTTAGAGCAGGAAATAAAAGAATCCAATGTGCAGTGAAACCAACCTCTCTCCCCTTTTCCCTTCCCAACCACACAGTTTACTGCAGGGAAGCTGCAAGGTAAGTAATATCACAGGGAATTTACAAACCTGAACTTGGACCCCACGGTGTGGGGTCTATGATCAAGGTGAAACAGCAGAGCTTACTACATTTTTCGCTTGTAGGTTGCGAGGTCGAAATCCTTGGAGTCAGACCAAGTTACTGCCGTGAATACTTCAGTGTCCCGACAGACAAAAACTTTGAGGATGCCATCAGCGATGCCCTTGAGTCTTTGTGGTACGTCACTAGATTTCTGTGGCATGGGGTTTCCTCTCTCAAGGACGAGTACTGGGGTTTACTATCAGGCAGATTTTCAGAACTGGCTCCCAAGTAGTTGCCATATAGTACTGTCAGAGAAACAACACCAGGACAGAAATAGGCCCTTACATTAATATAGGAGGGAAAGATGTGCTCCTCTCTTCATGTGCTTGTTACAAGACAGAGGAGACATCCTGACTTACTACTTTTAATTTGCTGTTTCAAAAGACTTCGTGATGAGTCTGCGACTGTGTCTGTTCACTGGCCTGCAAGAGCAGACTTTGAAATGCTTGGATTTAGAGAGAGCTCCTGGGAACTTGGAAATTCTGAAGTTCAGCACTGGTCACTTGTTTACGAGACTGATGCTTTGGCTTCTTCTGCATTTTAGAACATCTTAGGCACAATAATTTTGGAGCGGGTGCTCATTCTGTGGAACTATGAGTACAGAATAGGCTAGTTCAATTGGAAGAGACCTACAATGATGGCCTAGCCCAACTGATGGGAATGTATCTCTTAGACAACTCCTAGGGAAAAAATATGCTCCATACCTACCTTCCAAGTTCCACCATATCTCATCCAAACATTTACAAGGGACAGTTCCACACTGGCTGTAAAATCAGGGAAGATTGTATCCCCACGTGTAGAGCCAATGCCTTACCTTAGCTATAACTAAGCTTCCCCTTGTAAAACTTTGTTGGCTCCATAATTTATCCAATCCTAGGATACACTTCTACTTTACTACTTGCAAACTGCCACTGTGATTTGAACCTGAAACGTTTCGTATTCAGACAATGAGTGTTGATTGTTCTTGAAATAAAGGCTCCAGAATGATGAGAGTACGGCTGGAGATGTTGCTCCCAGTTGCACACTGGGTCCTGCTGCACAGATGCTCACAAATCACAGTGTCATTTTCAGCATGGGGCTTAGGCAGAAGCTGTCTGAGACCATGTGAGATGTTTTATGCTGAAATTATTTAGCTTAGATTTACAGAAAGTTATCTGCATGTGACATGAGGAGGTCATACGTGGCATAGGAGGATTTCTGGAGCTCTGTAATGCTTTTAATTCTGTGAATAAATATGGGAGCGGAAAACTGAATACAGACAGCAGCTCTTACTTCTGGTGGAAACCCAGAATTATCATAAAAGTCTTTTTGGTCTGGTATTACTTGGAGATGGGTCAAGATATACTTGAACCTTCCTGCCTGGTTTCTATGAAGCACAGTGCATAAGACTGCTCAGGATGGTTTACAGCTTTGTAATTGTGAACATGGTTAAAAGTGAGGCACAAACTGTTAAAAGCTCCAGCCTTTTGAGCTGTTCTTTTGGGTAGTTGGAGCCCATCAAAAATATTTCAATAGCTAATTCACCCCAAGCCACAAGGCTGCCTGCTGCTGTCTTAGGTGGAAAAGTAAAAAAAGGGTAAGGACACAACAGTGTTGGTAGGACAGCTCACAAGAGGTGAAAGGTGATGATTTCAAGGAAAGATCTAATCCCTGCCATCATGATATTTTCCATAAATACCAGCTACAGCCTGCTGAAGTGCCAAATCCTACAGATCATCAGGAGTTACAGGAGGTCCTGTCTCTGGTGTCCATTTACACACCATCCCTATTGAATTGTGCCCAAGTTACTTTTCTTTAAACTACATGCCCTGTCTCCAAGCAAGGCAGGAAAGAGGAAAAAGGAATCATAGATTCATAGAATTTAAGGGTTGGAATGTACCTTACAGATCATCTAGTCCCAGTCCTCCCTGCCATGGACAGGGACACCTCCTCACTAGATCAGGTTGCTCAAGGCCTCATCCAGCCTGGTTGGGGCAGCCGCCACGCCCCTGGGCAACTGTTCCAATGTCTCACCACCCTTATAGTAGAAAACCTTTTCCTCACATATAACCTAGAATTTTCCCTCCTTCAGTTTGAACCCATTACCCCTTGTCCTATCATTGCAGTTCCTAACAAAGAGTCCCTCTCCAACTCCTTGTAGGTCCTTCAGATATTGAAAAGTTGCTCTGAGGTCTCCATGCAGTCTTCTCTTCTCCAGGCTGAACAGCCCCAACTTCCTCAGCCTGTCTTCATAGGGGAGATGCTCCAGTCCTCTTATCAACTTCGTGGCCTCCTCTGGACTTGTTCCAACAGTTTCGCGTCCTTCTTATGTTGAGGACACCAGAACTGCAGGCAGTATTCCAGGTGGGGCCTCACGAGAACAGAGTAGAGGGGAAGAATCACTTCTTTTGACCTGTTTGCCACGCTTCTTTTGATGCAGCCCGGGATTTGTTTGGCTTTCTGGGCTGCTAGCACACACTGCTGGCTCATGGTGAGCTTCTCATCCAAAATGAATGATCATAGATGAAATTAATAATCAGTTGTGGGTGTAAATACTGCGAGGACTTACCATAAGAAGGGAGGGTAGAGAATGAACAGATTGAAAATCAGGTAGGTTTTACTTATTCTTTCTCTTATTCTTCATCTTTGTTTATTCCTTCAAAATTTAAAAAAACCCCCACATTCCATGCTGCTGGGCCAGGCCATAAGTAAAGCCTCTTAAATGCCTTTACTATAGGCATATTCATTTAGCAGGAATTAGCATCTCTAGGTAGAAGAGTCTTGAGCATGTCATTACATCTTTTGCAAGTGGTTTTGGCTCTTGAAGCTGTTCAAAGGCTGGCAAATCCAGTGTGTTTCCTTTCCACACCCCAAGTAATTGGAAAAACCCATTAGGCTGAGACTGGCATTTAGCTATATGTGGGAAAACAGCCTGTGGCAAAGGTAGTCTCTTGCCTGGAGCAGTGCCATGCTCAGCTGCCCTAGTGGCAGGTATTAGTAGTTAATGAACTGCACTTAGGCTCCCACCACTAGCAAACCTTACAGGGACTCTAGGGTAGAGAGAGTAAGCCCTTTATTGCAGCATGGTGGCCTAGGGGTTAACTTGGGTTTGAACACAGGAACATCCTGACCCATCTTAACTTCACCAAAGTTGAACATTTATGAAAATTATATCAATGTCCTATGCAAGGGCAGAAGTACCTAACTCACCAGGGAGCCACTGAGATTCTCTTGCAACCAAAGGAATATTCTCCATCCTTCAAGAATATTCCCCAGTCTCTTCTAACAGGTGCTTCAAGACAACTATTTGGACTAAAAATATTCAAAACTAAGTCAAGCATTCATTTTTGTCAAGTAAAACTAAAACCTTCTTTATGTCTTTTCCATAGCTATAACTTAGAGGCTGTTGTAATCTACCTACCTTCCTGGACAGGTGTCACTGAGTTGCACAGTACTTGCAAAGTGTGTTGGTAAAATATAAAACCCCTCTCAGTATTGCCAGCAATGCCATCCAACTTTTCTTAGCAAGTTTTCCATAGTAATTTATTTGGAAGGTTACTGGTGATGGAAGTAGATGGGACTAACACACAGTTAGAAAGGAATTACCTCTCCCATGCAAGCCATGACCACAGATGCCTGGTTTTCTTGAAAAAATAGGCAAAAAAGTGGAAATAAAGTCAGACTCAGTTTTAGAAGCTCTGGTTGAGTTGCACCAAATCATGCAAACTCCTAAGCATGCCACATAACTGGAGCTTATTGAAACCCACTGAAGTCATTGAATGTTCATCCTTAGAGCCCTGAGCCTTCACGAAGAAACCTCACCACAGCCTAAATAAGATCACTTGTTTTATGCAATAAATCTCTTTCTTAACTTCTATCTTGATCAAAAGGATCATTTAGTTACAGGTGAGAAGACAAAAAGCAGTCCAAGTAGCTCATTAATACAGGCACTGCAGCAAAACAAAACTATTTCAGTAGGTTCAATGAGTGTGTATGCAATAGAGAAATTACAGGGTTAAATTTTGGAAATTATTTTATGTCTAATACAGATGGAAAGTAATGCTTAAAATGAAATGTGGGAGAGATGCTTCATTTGAATGATTTTAAAATCTTGAAGAGTGAGAAACAACACTGTTCTGCAGGGCCAGTAGTGGAGAAATTCCCACCAGAGCAGAAACCTTCATCTTCCTATGGGACTTCCTCTGAAGCCTTTTGAAAACTGAGAAATGCAAATACATTCATTCAGTCCCTCACCTCTGATTTTTCCTCTTCTGTCTCACTCATTACACCAGACTGCCCGAGTGTCTTTAATCAGAGAAGCTGGACCTGTCAGGACATCACACAAAGTCTTTTTTTTAGGGATCTTGATCTGGATGAGGGCATGTATTATGGATGGCACACTCTGTCATATTTTAAATACAGCAGAAAAAGACTTGAGTTTGAACTTCACGAGCACAGGTTTGTGATTTTATCTACACAACTGCTCTCAGGGAGATTTCCAGTGAGCAGTAAAGTAATCATGAAAATGTAATTAAGCACTGATGTATGCGCCATCCCCACTAATTAGGCTGAGGGCAGTCAGTGCAGAAACGTGTGATCAGCTAAACTTGTGCAACTCTGAGATTACCTTAGTTTCCCTTTGGTCATATTCCTGAGTAAAAATGCCATCTAAAATCTCATCCCAATTCATATTGCTTGGGATTTTGTAAGGAATATCCTGAGTTGACCTCGGTGGTTTGGAAGACCTCACACAGAAGAAAGCCAGAAGTGCCAAACTTTAATTAACACACATTTGACTGATAATTTTCACAATCTTTTTAATAAGGACATTCAGCACAGAAACCAGTATTTCTTTGTCATTAAAGGGAAAGCTTCCTTCCTAATTCAAAGAGGTAGTAGAGGGCTGCCAGGCCAGCCTGTGCTTGCACATGTCAGTCTCTACCTGCTGCCTCTGATGGGAGTCTCAGGCAGACTCAGAAGACTCTGAGTGTGAATAACGAGCCCAGCTGTGTAACAGTGGGTAGGACAGCACAGGCTACAAGCAGAAACTGGGGTTTTGTGGGTCTATATGCCAGTGAAGACACTAATGGGTGTCAGCTTCTCCTTCCTTCCCCTGCTTTTTACCTCCAGCAACAACAGTGCTGAGATGGCCGCGGTGTACTATGAGCGCATTGATGTGGAAGGTCACCACTACGGCCCTTTGTCCCAGCAGCGGAAGAACGCTTTGAAGGAGGTGGACAAAGCCTTGAGCAACATGATCTCGCTCATCAAGGTGAGTGGCATCTGAAAACCCAGCTCCTGGGTGTCTTTGGAACAGGCTTTTAAACTGCTCTTTGTGGCACTGCCAAGAGCCTATTTAATGCCTGTTAACTGAATGCAGTGGCTGTAAACTTTTATTTCCTGAGAAACAGGCTACTGAGATCATGTGGGAGTCAAGGCACCATTTCACTGATTATTGTTTTCATTGATGGCACTATAACCCTCCTAGTGGATTTATACCAATAGCCCTGGGAAACCACAAACCAATATACTTGTTGCTCTGTTTATAACTTGTGTTGCCAGCTGAACTTTATTGTAGGCGAATGAATCAAAACCACGTGCTTCCTAAGGTTTGTGGAATCAGACGATTAACTTTTATAGTGTTTTTTATGGCACTGTTCAGAACTCTTTACTTTAAACTTGGTTTTAAAAAAAACATTATCTAAATGTTTTTTCAGTGAGAAAAAGAAGATACCAAGCTTTAGGGTAAATGGCAATTCTGTGCATATTTACGACAATGATAAAGGCATGTTGGAGTTTTTTCATGTGTTTCAGTGAGAAGAATCATAGAATCATAGAATTTAAGGGTTGGAATGGACATTGCAGATTATCTAGTCCCAACTCCCCCCTGCCATGGCCAGGGACACCTCCTCACTAGATCTCAAGAAGCTCAAGGCCTCATCCAGCCTGGTCTTGAACACTGTCAGGGTTGGGGCAGCCACCACATCCCTGGACAACTTGTTTCAGTGTCTCACCACTCTTACAGTAAAAACTTTTTTTCTAATATCTAACCTAAGAGGAATATGTATCTCCAATTTCACTAAATTACAAAAGCACGAATGCTAAGTGCTTGTGTTCGGGAGGGGAAGAGAGAAACAGTCCTGCCACGGGTAGCATCATAGCAAAGTTGCTCTTCCTCGATTGTTTTGTCCTATAGGTGAAGAACAGTTGGATAAAATTCTGTCTAAGACCAACTGGGACAACTGGTTTGCTGCATTTGGGATGCAGCTTCTGGTTATTGAGCAGGGAAGTGGATTTATTTTGTAAAAACTTTATTTGGTGCTAACCTCTCAGACTCTTCCAGAGCAGCAAGTGAGAGTGGATGTTCACCATTATGGGTGGTGGCAAAGCACATTGCAGGGCATTTGTGGATGTGCTCTTCTGGCCAACTTCCACTGAACAGGTGGAGATCAAATGGGATTTTCCAGTGGGCACAGACAGCACAAAGCTCTTACCCATCTGTTACTGCTGTCATGCACTCGCTTCACAGAGTAAAGGCCTTCAGAATGATGTCAATGTCCTGCTCTTCTCTGATCATGGGATGACAGACATCTCTTGGGCAGACAAAGTGATTGAGCTGAAAAACTATATCAATATGAGCGATACCATACAAATGAAGGACCGAGGTCCCGTTGTGAGCCTCTGGCCAGCTCCAGAGAAGCATGCAGAGGTAAGTACAGTTTAGTTGTACTTACTTAGTTTTGTGCTTCCTCAAGTTTTATGCCAATTGTGTCTTCTGTTTTCTCATAACATCCACAACCTGTTCTCAGATGTATGTGTCAATATCAGGCCAAGGCTCTTATCAGAAGTCAGACTTGGATTCTGTGACACTCCTGTGATGCTGGTTTCTGAAGGAAAGTCACACCAGGCAAATGAAAAAGCATGACCTTTCACCATTATTTGACACAAACACATGCTTTCATAGAATCATAGAATCAACCAGGTTGGAGGAGACCTCAAAGATCATTGAGTCCAACCCTACTGCCGTAACTAGCCAATGGCACTAAGTGCCACATCCAGTCTTGTTTTGAAAACCTCCAGGGATGGTGAATCCACCACCTCCCCAGGAAGCCCATTCCAGTTGGATAACTTGGCAGGTTTAGGCAAAGCCCATTTCAAACCCCACCATCATGTGCTCTGATAAAGAGATGAAAGATTTTAGCTTAAAATACATTTTTTTTCCAGCTGGAATTTCCAAATGATCTGGAGCAGGTCAGGCACGCATATTCCAGTAAACTTCCATAGAATTAGAGGAATGAATTCCATTAGATCAGAATTGCAAAAAAAATTTTTCTACAATATTTTCCTTTGAAGAATTTTTGATGAATAAGCATGTTGGATTGAATCAACCATAAAAGCCCAAGGCCAGAACTGCAGGATTTTGAGGGACAAATTAAAACAATAGAGAAAAAAATTTGGAAATCACTTCAAGAGAAATAAAATGCAGCATCTGTTACTAATAGACTAGTACCTTATAGCCTAACCAGAAACCAGTGCTTCAGAAGTCATTATTACTGTCCTCAGAATACAGATGAGTGGATGTCCAGGGTGTGCCCCAGGTGAATAATTTTATTTTCTATATTATATTTTGGACAGTTCCAGTATATTGTAGCTTGTGCAATATATTTTTAATGGAATATTTGCTAATTTTTGCACCGAAACAAGCTCTCCAGGAATTATATAGTCATGATATTGTGAAAACTTCAAATTCATGCCAGAGTTGAAAGTTGTCTTAGAGGCATGAAAAAGCAATTTGCTCAAAGTGCATCACAGAGGATCACAGCACTGAAATACACGCTCCTCAGTCTTAACACAGAGCTCCCTAGTTTTGTAGGCCAGACCTTCATATGTGGGCAAGTTGTGGTTTCACACAGACATGGGGTTTCATCCAGCAAAACTCTTCAACACATGCTTCTCTCTCATTTAACAGCCTAATATCCCTAAGAAGAATAAAGTACAATGCCTTACACTATGGTTTTGGTTTTTTCCTTCATTTCTTTTTAGAACTTCTTACTAGACTGCTGCTTTTTACAGGAAATAAAGTTGATTTTCAGTTTCCCAATAGGTAGATTTCTCTATTCTTAATTCACATTAAAGAGCCATGTTTAGGAATTAGAGTGTATCATAACACAGTGTTTATCACCTTTAAATATTATCCCATTTTGAAGCACCAGAAGTACTGGTGAAACACCAGGACCACTCTCTAGTCCAGGTCATGGTGGGAAGGTCTGGCTGAACTGCACCATCACACCCTGGTGCTGTTCCTATAGTCGCTACATGTCAGTGCACATCTCTGGCACACGCATACACACATCAGGGTGACGTAGTTAAAATGCTACTGAAGAACCTTTCATTCTTTGCAGAACTGAGCTATTTATTCCTGAAGATTATTTCTATTTAAGCAAAAGAACAATATGGAGTCTGGGGACTCCAATAATTGCTTTGTTTATGGCACATGAACATCTTCAATAATGTAAAATATTTTTTGAATAATCTAGGGTTTAACCACTTCTGTGGGATTATATTCCAGAGAGTATGATTGATATTAATAAACCACTTGTACAGCATTGTGCAGCTTCAAACTGTAGGCATTGGCTAATTAATCTCACGACATCCTTATGAAGCAGATAACTAAGCACTGTCAATCCCCTTGATAGGGATTGACTGGCTAAGTGTAAGAAACACAGGTGAGGTGACATTAATTGTTTCACTCAAGAGCACAAAGAGGGAATGAGTGGCAGAGGCTAAAGACAATATCCTTTTTTCACATCTATACACAGTCCACATGGTGCCTTTAAGCATCTTTCCCCACTTTGTTTACTGCCTCCTGTGAAGGTCTGGTTTCTCCTGTCTGTTTCTGTGGGCTGGTATACTCACATGCATACATTCGTGACTGAGTGTATTATAAATATAGATAATACATGAATTCGTGTGTGCCTATGTGTTTACAATCCAAGTTTTCAGAATCTCCTAAACCACATAAGCAGGTTTTGCACAAACATCCTCTTTGGACAGGCAAAGTCCCAGTCTGAATGAGCTGATGATTAGCCATTAAAGGGGACTAGCCATTTTACCAGTTCAGGTGTTTCCATAGGTGCATATATGCCCTTTACAGCCATATGGTGTACTAACATTTGTTTTCTTTGCAGATATATCAAAAACTGAAAGCTGTGGAGCACATGGATGTTTATAACATACAGGACATTCCTAACAGATTTTACTACAAAAAAGGAAAATTTGTGTCTCCACTAACTCTCGTGGCTGAGGAAGGATGGTTCATAGTAGAGGTAAAGTAAAGAAACAAAACACTTAGACATGAATGTGAAATGGTGCAATATATGAAAACAGTGAGAAAATTGTACAATACTCTGCTGATCATTGAGTTAAAGTCAAAGGGCTGACTGCAAAACTGATCTCAAATGTTACCATGTGCTTAAAAGAGCTTAAAGATATCACAGCTATGCTGAAGGTAGACAGTTAAATAGTCAAGATGGTTCTTTTTTCTCTGTTGTCATAAAGGAGGAGTTCTTGTATTTCACATTCCAGTTCTGTTGCTCTACTCCTTTTCCCTGCTGCCATCTACCTTCATCTCAGACACAAATAGAGTGTTTCCATTTCAAGTCCTTACTATCCTTCCATTCAGCAGTACCTTGTGGCAACATTTCCTTCTGCCTGGCTTCCTACCCACCAGATAGTCCTATAAATGCTTTATTTCTCCCAAGCCTCCCAATGTCAGAAGGGTCAGGCCAGGGGTTTACTCCTCAAAGATGCCTAGTGCACACACTGAAACCTGAGAACTTGTTAAGTAGAGAACTGACACGTGAAGAGATTTTTCATACTAACTTATTTTCTTACTATAAATTGTTGTTATTATTTGGTACTTGTATCACTACTGAGCACCTCCACATTAAAACAATAACTGCAGCTCAGCACAGCCCAGAAGGTGAGGAAACTATATATCTTCCAAGCAGGTAAACTGAGGAGCAGTACTAAGTGATTTGCCCAAGGCCATACACTAAGGTACTAGGCTGGCAACAGAACCAAGGAGTCCTGGGTATTTTCAATGTCCTATCATAGTCATTGCACAACATTGTCTTGCAGATTATTGTAACTCAGCTAAGCATCTTCTGCCATGACCCTCACAGCTACTGCATACCAAGCTTTGCTCAAGACAGTCCACACCACCACATTTCTCACTAGCCAACCTGACTTTAGGGTAATAATTTCTACATCTGAATAAAAATGCACCTCTAAAAAAAACCCCATGGCTTTTGAATACGGATGTGTGAGCACAACGATTCTGGTTAAAAAAAGAAAATATAAAAGTCAGAGTTAAGATTTAGACACATAAAGTAGGAATCTGAAACATTTTTGCCAAAATTATTACAAAAAATTAAAACTAAATTCTTTCGTACAAAAGTTCAAAACGGAACATTTTTACATATTCTGTAGAAAACAAAAAAAAGCACTTAAAAATCATTGAAACTCTGACAAACCTTAATAACAGAGCAGCAAACACTGCTGCTATGGTAATTATTTCTGTCTCTCTGCCCATTCCTTCCCATTGTTTCTGATTTTCAAGAATGTCCTCTCATTAATGCTGTCAGATTTTCCTTCTCTTTGGTACATTTTCATTATCTGTGAATGGGATATGAAAATGAAAATTTACTGTCATATTTTTAAAGCAATAATTGAGCCTTCTATTATACTTCCTGCCCAAACCACTGAAGAGAGGATGTTCAGCTCTTCCCTGTCATGCTCATGGGATGTTTTAACTATGTGTTGGCTAGTGGATAGCTAAAAGCTGTTTGGAAAAGAGGATTTTGTTCTGTTTTGTTTTGAAAGAGACAAAGCAAATGTATCTGGAAAGTTGTTTTCCCCAACAAGGAGCATAAGAACTAAAGCCCATCTACATTTCAGTTAAAGCAGGAGGGATTTCACACACCTCCAGCTGTATTGAAGCTGATCTGCTCATATTACCTTGTTCCCTCCACATGAGTGAGTTCTCCCATCCTTTGAGCAGAATTTCCCCCAGCTGCTCTCCTGCATGCAACAATGGTGTTAGCCCTCAGGGCTGTATGCTCACTCTGCACCCATCCCAGTGTACTTTCCCAAGATTTAGGGAAGAGTTGCAGTACATATCCTAAATGTGAACATGCAAGGAAAAGTCCATTGTCAGCATTCCTAAACATGTTTGCTTCAACTTTGAGGAGCAGCACTAGCCCAGGCTTAGGCTAAGCATGAAAAATTAATGTCTCAGCTGACTCCTCTGTCCCATTTGGATTTATCAAGCAGGCACATCAGGGTGCTGCCAGCACCCTGGCCCCAAAGAAGCCTCAGGCCTTTGTGGGGCTTGCTGTAGGGCAGAGCATGATGGTTTAGAAGAGCCCTGAGATGCTTGCACAGCCCCATCCCTCAAGCTACTGCTGTCAGTGGCTCTGTTTCATGAGTTCTTACTTCAGCTGCAGTTGTGAAAGCAAGGAGTATGTTTTCTGACCCAACTAGCAGCAGCGATAATGGAAATGACTGTGCCTTTGCACATCCAGTTGTGAGTAGGTGTCTCCTGGTGTCTGGGTGGGTTATGGAAAGGCACACTACCTCCTGCATTTGACATTCCTGGGGAAGTAACTGAGTCCATAACATCTGATGGGACCATGGAAGGGTGCAGCTTCAGCAGTGTCATGATACTGCCAAAGAACCACCACAAATTTGATGTGACTTGGCTTGTCTGAAGCTGATGCTAGCAAATGCTATACAGGTTACCTGATGGTGAGCAGCACAGTTAGTCCCCAGGAAGCACAGTAAGCAGAGCCACATCACAGGGAGGTGCTACGGCAGGAAGAGGGGAAGGAGTCTATTTTCTTCTTGGCTTGCTCTGAGCGCTGTCAGGTAAAAAGATGGGGACAAGAAAATAGATTTGTCAGCTAAACTTATTTAATTTAATCTGGTACATCTGCTGGGTATTACATACAAAGAAATGCAAGGGATACTCCAGGGCTTCCCCTGGAAAGTAGTTGGAAGAGCTACACCTCTTTGTCATAACTACTGCTGTCCTCAGTGCACAGTCAATTTTCTTTCTGGAGGAGGAAGACAAAAATCAGACAAAATAAATGTTTGTAAAAGGAAAGGAATCCTCCATCAATCTGTTTCACCATCTGCAGGTGTTGTAGCACCATTTGCCCAGGGTGGGAATGTGGGAGACACTTTTGGAGCATCTTCTATGCTCCTGTGACTGAGTGTGAAGCCCAGACCTGACTGCTTTAGAGAACTGTGTAGCTCCTTCTCTGCAATCATCAGAGAAATTAATGTCAGGGGTCTGATGAACTGTCAGCTGATGTTCCATGTCTAAGTGATATTTCTGCCATAGTTTTGGGGCTGTCTGGAGTGCCACATCTACTGCCATCCCTAAGGAGCGTGGGACAGGACAAACTCATGCAGGGTTGGTCCAGGATTTTGATCAGCCCTAGGGACTGTTGCTTTGATGGATATGGCACTGTTGTAGGTAGTCTGGTAAAAGCTGCTAATAAAAAGCAGGACAAAGTAAGAAAGGAATTTAAAAGTGCAACTTAAATGCAATATGGGCAAGGAAGAACAAGATTTATAATGACAAAGAATGGATCCACTGAGCAGAGAAAGAAAACTGAGAGTGGCTTAGGCCAGGGAGAGGGGGACTCTCTTCGGTTAGAGCCTGTGTTCCCTGGAACAAACCTCATTGCTTTAATATTAAAACAAGTAGGGAGAAGAAACAATAATTACAAAGTATACAGTATGGGTGATATTTGTATTGTTTAGGCTGACTAGTCAAATGAAGCAAAAATGGCTTATTTTCCTAAGGTGCCAATGGCATGTGGGGCAGAACAACATGCCATCAAGTTCATGGCACTGGGAGGGAAAGCGATGCTGCTAGCCTGAGGAGTGGTGGGAGAGGGGCACCACCTTGCCCCGTGTCACATATGGCTGTGATACTTCGTCCTTGTGACAGAAATTTAGATGAGTTGACCTCCCCACTCAGCTGGGAGATGGCAAAACCAGGATTCAGCCCTCCTGGGGATGAGCTCCTGCGCAGCTAACAGCACCATGCAGGGGCCTGATGGGGTGGTACAGCACATGGAGACACAGCATGGCACCCCACAGCACCCTGGCACAGCCAGGAAGGCAGGCACTAACTATGCCCTGCTGTTGTCACCCAGAGCAGGGACAAGCTGCCCTTCTGGGAGAATGGGACAGGGAAGAAGGAGGCCTGGCAGAACGGCTGGCATGGCTACGACAACGAGCTCATGGACATGAGAGGCTTCTTCCTCGCATATGGACCAGGTACAGTGTCACCATCCCTGGTGTTCCACTTCCCTTGCAGCCCCAAGGTCCCTACCTCTGTATCGCTGCAGCCCCTGGCACATCAGGACCCTGATGTGGCACTCTGCGACACCCAAAAATTACAAATAGATGGCAGGATTTCCTCACTACAGAAGGTTTCTGGCTCTGTATCTGTTTCATAGCTGGAGAAACAGGGCAGAGAGATGTGAAGGGATTTGGTCTGCCTCTCTCTGATGTCCCAGCACAGTAACTCTATCCCTTTGCCCTATTTTCCTAGATTTTGGCCTAAATTTTAAATTCCGTTTGAAACACATGAATTCTCCTTTTGTTGGTGGATTCAGAATCACTAGTGCAGATCACTCTCTTTGGGAAGGTTGTACTCACCCACCTGGGCAGACACGAAACCCCTTGTTTCCACTTCATCAGGTCCTTTTAACACTGCAGAGTACCAGGCTGCAACTGCAGGCAGGAGCAAAAGCAAAGCAGAATGTGCAGTACAATTATTTCAGGCTACTAAATCTACCAAACACACACAGTAACGTAGCTCCCGTGCTTAAAAAAACCTGGGGTTTTAGTCTTTTGAATAAAATTAGAAGTAAAAATAATTAATGAAAATGTTTGCAGTGTTTTTGCTGAGCTGTGTTGTGTATTGTATAGCGTGCCACATCCCAGCCTGCTGGGTAAGTGCTGGGAGAGGCACAGGAGCTGTTGCCCCACAGCACACCACATCTCAGGGGCTGAGCCCCAAGCTGTACGATGCCAACTCCTCTCTCTTGCCTGCAGATTTCCGGTCCAACTACAGAGCACCTCCCATCAGATCCGTGGATGTTTACAACATCATGTGCAGTCTGGCAGGAGTACAGCCGCTGCCCAACAACGGCTCCTGGTCCAGGGTGGAGTGCATGCTCCGGAACACAGCCCCCGTGGCACCACTGCCCCCGCGCAGCAGCTGTGCCCTGGCGCTAGCTCTGCTCGCCCTGTTCACCACGCAGATCTCCCTACTGTGATCCCTGAACAATGTCAGTCACTGTCACCAGCAACTCCATCATTCTCTGTTTTTTTTAAAAAGTTCTTCATTTGAATAATAGCTTCATTAATAGAGTGCTGTCCCCCACTCCTCCATTGTGCTCCACCAGGCTGAATCTGACCCATCCTGCTTTTACAGCAGTTGTAACATGAAGCCAGGTTTTGTGCTGCTCCAAACACAGCCAGAGAAGTTGGTGTTGCTTCTCTAGATTTACAGGACTGACAAGGAAAGCAGAATCCTGGCAAGCTGTCTGCAAAATTTTCTGGTGGGTGCACGTGGGGATTTCTGAATATCAAACACGTCATCCCAGCGTCTTTCACCCTGGCTCCTAGTACCAGGAATCTCAGGAGTTGAGACAGACCTCTGCATTTACTGGGCTTTTCCTGATTGACTCCAGCTCCAGCTCCTTCACCAGCAGAGCCCCATCTTCCCTTTACAGTGCCAGCCAAGCCCTGTCTGTACTGACCTATTCTGCAAAGAGCCAAGCACTTTGCTGATTGACCATAATCCTCCACTTCCAAACCAGGAGGAAAGTGAAAAGACATCTGGACACACAAGGGCCAGGGGAAGGTAAGATGAGGAAGCCTGGCATTTAACAGCCTCTCTGCTTTTCCTGGTGAAAGAAATATCATCTGCTCAGGTTTTGGGGTTTTATATCCAATTGCATTTCTGAAGGTTTTTCAACACACACTGATTTTTTTACCAGCTCTTGCTCTCTACACCTCTGCCTGGTGACCAGCAAATTCCCCTTAATTCTGCATCAGGGAGAGACATCCACAATGATAGATCTCCCACCCTCCCAGTTAATCCTAGCAATTATTTGCACCATGGGCTATCAAGCACAAACAAAGTAATGGTAAAGTTAAATTAAATAGTGAGAGGATAGAGGTGTTGTTGGAGGTGTCTTCGGGAGTGCCCAGTGCTTTATCTGATATACCTCTAAACCAGGAGCTTTCAGCAACAAACTGCCTTTGGAAGGATTTAGGTCCCTCCCCATGTAAAACAAACCTCCAGGACTCACTATTCATGGTTGCAGAGTCAAGCATGATCTGAGTATGTGTGGTACAGTGCATTTAAAGGTGAATGATTATACCCTAGGAAAAAAAATAACCAAACACCAAATTAAACTTGACAAAAGACTTCTGTAATAGCTGTAAAGATTTATGTAATGTGTTTTTAAAGCTCAAGTGAACCATCAAATCAATTGGGAAAAAAAAGGGAGAAAAGTCAGTCTTTGTTATTAGACTGTTGAGTATAAAAGGCAATTTAGTGCTTTCGAAGCATTTACAGTAGCTGTAAAACAAGCACCTATTGTTCAGAGTTCCCTGTTGCTCTTTAATGGACCAGGCTCAATGAAATCACTGGAGCACATTTTTAAAGCAAAAAATAAGTCAACATACAAGATAACCAAAATACTAAATTACCAAGTTATATTTGAAGATCAACAGGATAGATGCCATCAGTGCGTGCTAATCCCTCCACAGTCTGACATTTTAACGCTTACAGTGAACAGAACACAAGTTCTTCTTACAGAAGTAAAGTTCCTAAATGTAGAAGGGTTTATTCAGCTTCTCAGTTACATAAGCGGAAATTGGAAATAACAAATTGGGTACACTGAGTTGTTCCATGGATGGGCCATGACACATGAAACC
Source organism: Acanthisitta chloris (assembly GCF_000695815.1). Classification (NCBI taxonomy): domain Eukaryota; kingdom Metazoa; phylum Chordata; class Aves; order Passeriformes; family Acanthisittidae; genus Acanthisitta; species Acanthisitta chloris. Next base: position 33,040 of record NW_008661602.1, read on the forward strand.
AATACTGATCCTTGTGAGTACTTTGTGTAACTCGCTTTTGTCCGTGTCCACTTGCAAACACCTGAAGTAAATCTTCTAATTACAATATGATTTGTTTGACTTTAATATAAGCATTGTGTGCATGGCAAGAGATACTTAGTCTCTTGGTAAAAAGGAAATTTGATGGTAGACCTTAAAGAAGCTCATTAGCTTCAGGAGAACTACAGCTCATTATTTTTTGAAGAGTGCATCTTCCTCAGAAATGTTGTACCTCTGAATCAGTTTGCATTCTCATTCAAATATCAAGTGTCTTAACTCTCACCTATTTTTCTGTATACTGTGCAATGGAGGTGGTTGTATTTTAAAACCTATTTCTGAATGATGTTTTTATACAATGACTGATGATGAATGAATGAATAAGTCTAAGAATGGTGTTAGAGAAAAAAAAAAAGCAGCTTTTTGTAAATACTGTAAGATTGTGAAAAAAAAACCCAACCCAAAACCTACTCTGTAACACCTTACCTTTCTTGTCTGATTGCTGCATCAGAGTGTGATAAACAGTGTTTGAAGCTTGTGCTGATTAATTATCAGAAAGATGAATGATAACATTGTTTAGAAATGGCAAAGTTGTCAGCATGTAAATTAGGGACATTAAATACATCACACGAGATATAGTAGCTTGTACTCACAGTCCTTTATTTCCAGATGTATTTCAATATTTAACCTTTAGAACATCCATCCAGAGACATGTAATTCACACTAGCCAATGGACATGACCAAACATTTCGCTCTTCTAAGAGAGATGAGCCCTGGATGCTCCCTCCAGACCCACTTCTCCAAGCCCACTGTGTTGCCACCACATCAGCTGCTTGCACAGAAATCAAGAGCATTGTCACTGGTACCAGGGTTTCATAGGTTCAGGCTTTCCAGAGCCCCCACTTCTCAGCAGGGGATGGTGCAAATGGCAACAAGACCTCAAAAAACAACATTAAGGGTCTTAAGTACAAGGCTCCTTGTAGGACCCCACTTTAAACTTTGCAAATCAACAGTGTTCATGGAAGAGACTAATTTAATAGGAATAAATCTCCAAACCTATTCAGTGGAATTTATCTTGTTTTCCTTACACTAGTTGACCACAGGGGCAGGGAGTGGATGAGGAGGAGGATCAGCGCAGGTTTGTCAGGGAGACCTTTAATTCACAGCAGGATTCCCTTTGAACTGGCAGCACTGCCAAGGTCTGCTGGTGATGCTCCCATCATGTTCCAATGAACACAGGTCCTGCAAACTGGAGGGTGCTGATTGCCTGCATGAGACTCAGTCTCAGTCAGCTCTCTGTAACAGTGCCAAAAATGTCAATTTCCCACTAAATAATTTCCCACAAATCAGGGGAGCCTTCTGTAAATGGCACAGCTGGCCAAGGCTTGGCAGATGAACCCTCCAGCATACCTCAGGATGCAGCATTGCCTGCACAGACTGCAGCAGACACTTTCCCATCAGCACAGAGTAGCCTGAGCCCTTCACAAGTACTGGGACTTCACAACTAACAGGTGAATGAAATGATTTTGTGGTGCCAGTCACCTTCCTTGTCTCCTAACTGCTAAGTCGAAACATCTGTCAGATATTAAACCCCACACCTCAGGAAGAGATGCAGACCAAATGAGCTCTGGGCACTGGGAAGTGAAAGGCATTGGAAAAGCTCCATATAATATTTCCCTTCCTCCTTTTCCCTGTAGGTCTGTGGCAGAGAGGGCAGGCGGCAGCAATTCCAATGGGAATTTTTAGAGAAAACATGGCCTAATGAAGAGAAAAGTTTGAAACCCTCCATTTTAGCATAGGAGTATTTAATAGCTGTTTTGAAAGATAACTTTCACCTATATGGAGAAACATTTTTTGTTTATGTGTTGAAACACATTTAAGTTCAGGGAAGGTTATTGGGGAGTGGTCAAAAATAAGAATATTTCAGAATTACAGTTGACACTGACAGAATGACTGACATTCTCAAACTTCATACAGATGTTTATGGCTGGATAGATTATTCTGATAGCATTTCAAATGTATGGAAATTGCTATGGACTTGCAAACTGATATGACATTATCCCAAATCTGGCAGATCTGTATCAATGTCACTGGTTCTGCTCTGCTGGCCTGATTTCATCAGGAAACCACCATGAGCTGCCAGCAGGACTGCCTGGTCTCTCCCTACCCCAGCTGGGTGTCTGTCCAGAGGCTGCCCAGGATGCAGGGAATGCCTTGCTGCAGCTGCACCACTGCACCAAGGCCACCATCTATCTCCCACCACCACTGCCCTGGCTGGCTGTGACCTGTCACCGACGGGGCCTGAGACACTCTCCAGGGTGGAAGACACCCACCAGCAGCAGCCCTGGAACAGGAGTATGTGCTGTGTTGGCTTGGTGGGCTGGGGCAGGCTCAAGCAGGGTCATCCTAGAGCACGTCCTAGGATTGTGTCCAGATGATCCTTGAATATCTCCAGTGAGGAAGACTCCACACCCTCTCTGAGCAATCTGTTCCAGTGCTCTGTCATGCACAGAGTAAAGAAATTCTTCCTCATATTCAGGTGGAGCTTCTCATACATCAGTTTCTGCCCATTTCCTCCTGTCCTGCTGCCTGGCACCACCAAGAAGAGCCTGGCTCCATTACTTGACACCCTCTCCTCAGATACTTTTAGGCATTGATAAGGTCCTCTCTCAGTCGTTTCCCCTTGAGGCTGAACAGGCCCAGCTCCCTCAGCCTGTTCTCATAAGAGAGATGCTCCAGTCCCTTCACTAACTTTGTAACTTTTCACTGGACCCACTCCAGGAGCTCTTGCACTGAGGAGCCCAGAACTGGACACGGGTCTGCCAACACACTGCTTTTATGGCCTCACTTGCTCTTTTCTCACGTCAACAGCCTGCAAGGCAGAGGCTGGAAAGTCACAGCCTCCTAAAGGCAGTGTGGTTTGCCGGGGCAGAAATGCAGGGTCCGAGCGGAGACTGCCAAGGACCTCGGTGCGTTTCAGCATGACGGTTGTAATGAGCAGAGTAAGAACTGGGACTTTTCCTTCACCCTGTGTCTCTCATCGCAGCCTTTCCTCTTTCCCACCTTTACCTCTCCCTGCTACCCTTTGCAGCATGGCCAATTCCTCCTCATGCAGCCCCCTAAACCTGCTGCCCTATGCAGAATCCTGAGTGAGCCTCCCGCCTGCTCCTGACTCCGTGTCCACCGGAGAATGAGTGGGCTCAGCAAGAGCAACGTGTGTACGTGGCCCTTAATGATCCATGACAGGACCCAGCTGGATGTACTCTCCACTCTCAGGACTTGGGCTGCACCTCGAGCTGCCTTTGTTGTCATTAAAGCCTGATCCCACTGGTGGGAAACAAAATACCTGCATAAACGGGAGGCATGGAGGATGGTGGGGTGAGAGGCGCAGCTCTTGCTCCGTTACTCATGTTCACTTGCAGCTTGGCTCGAGGTTGAACACAACATCCTCGGGTCAGGTGTCCCAGCAGTGCTGCACTGGGGACCCTGAGCCTTTATCTGCACAGGGGTGCTCTAAAGCAGTCACAGACAGCAAGGAGAGAGTGAGGCAGACTGAGGAGAATGGGCTGAGGTGTGGGAGGTGGGCACAGATCAGGGCTTAGCTGAGCTCCAGGGAGCTCATTTCATTCCTCTCTTCGCTGCAGCAAACGAGGCATTTTAATATTAGGATCGTAGCAGTCTTCAGGAGCAAAGGGCACTGGTGGTGCACAGGAAGTGTTCCTGTGTCCCACAGTTGCAGGCAGCCAGTCCCAAAATGTCAGCATCCTCTTCTGGGACCATGCAGGCACCTCCAGCATGGCCAGTTTTCTGTGATTGCAGGAGTGGGCACTGACAGCTCTTGAGCAGCTTCTGTTATTCTCAAGAAATTAGTAATATGCTAAACCATTACTCAGCACTTACACATATTGTTTGGTGAATATTAATTAAGCCTTAAAATTGGCATTGCTTCCTTGCCAGATAGAAAAAGGTGGCTGAGGTGGCACTGACTGCTGCAAAGGCTGCAGAGCACAGGTAGGACTTGCAGGGAATCATCCACAATCCCCAGTCGACCTGCTGCTTGCACAGGGCTACTTCCATGTGAGGATTCCTGGCCATGTAAATGTATGTAACTAACTCGTGTCCTCAATAGTCAGTTTTAGCCTTTCTTCAGCAGTCCCACATGCTCCTCATCCTACATCACCAAAACAACCAGTGCACTGGCATTCACTGTTATGTGCTCCCACATTCAGGTTAGTTTGCCCCTGCAGGCCATGACCATACAAAGTGACTCAGGAGGGGCCTGCTGCTGATTTCTGAGAAGTGCTTCCCACCCTCTATATGACTCCTGGGCAGAAGAAGGCTCTGGAAAATTCAAAATTAATTTTTTGAAAGTGCTTATTTGCCATCCATCCATCCATCCATCTATCCATCCATCCATCCATCCACCCATCTCACTCTCCCTTGGTACTCTTTCTGTGTCTTCTCCATACTGATGGAGCTTTGGGGTACAAGACTTTGTTTGTGTGTTTATCAGAGTAGGTAGCAATGTGGTTTTCAGCTCATTGGTTGTGGAGAGGTAACCCATGTGGGGTGGGAGAGGGGTGACCCCGCTGGCCACATCCCAGACCTTATGCATGTCTTGGCTGAGAAGATGCTGTAAAAGAGAGGGAAAGCACCACTTGCCCAGACATGGAGGGCTTCTCTGAGCCTGGATATAACAAGGAAATAATTTGGGCCTTAAAACTAAGATTTTAAAGCAACATTCCCACAGCAGTTGTGAAAGAGGGGGGAAAAAAAAGACAAAAAATAAAGCAAAAGCTTAATGTGTTTTAAGGTGGAGTTCAAGCAGTTTAAGAGCTGGGTTATACAACCTGCTTGCTTACACTGCTGCAGGTACTGGGTGGGATGACCTGGAACATCCACTCCTGCCCTAGTCTCAAATGTTTCCTTGCAAGACAGTTTTGACAAAGAAAAATAATTATTTTCCTCCCTCTAAACAGAATAAACTTGAGAGCCCTGAGCTTTCATTGCATTTCATGCAAAATCTTTAGCAAAAACAAATGGGATGTACAAACACGTCCCACTGAGAAGAAGATATTTAATATCCATGATGTGGGGAACTTTCCAGCAAAAGACAGACTCTATTTTATGCAGAAATAGCTGAATGCAGCCTGTAAAGGCCTGGCAATTAATCACGCATTTGAAGAAATACAACACACTCATAGAGGCTGAATTTTAAATGCTTGCTGCTCCAGTTTGGACAGTGACAAATTAAGGCCCACACAAAAGCAGGTGTGGCTCTTGAAGAAGCCCTCTGAGGGCAATTAAAAATGAGAAACCAGCTGGTAAGTGTGCAGATGTGACAGCTAGAGCAGCTTAGGAAACGGATACAAAGGGGAGGGTGGAGGAATTAATGGTGTAGGGGCTGAGGCGAATGAGACAGGACCTGCTGTCTGAAGGGGGTTGCTCCATGGCAGGTGAAAGGCCTCATCATGTGGGATGGACAAAGCTGTGACAGCCATGTGTCCCCACTGCTCCGGAGAGCTGCCCCACACCTGCGGCAGACAGGCTGCAAACGACGCTTCACCGCAGGCCCCCAAAACTGCAGGAGCTGCTGCTCCACCTGTCACAAAGCTCCCCCTGGTGCCCAGGACAGAGCTGCATGGGGGGATGTCCCCAGCAAACGGCCTGGGCACCTTGGAAAATGTCTGCAGGAAAGGCAAGGGGCTGGGATCAGAGGTGGATTTTCCCAAATCAGGTCCAATGAGAGTCAGGTCTGCTCCAATCCAACAGGCAATATCCAGCCAGGTTTCACATACAGTGCTTCATCGTTCCTGATCAGTTCCCGTTCTCCAGTGTTTGCTGTAATCAGTCAAGAAAATGGTTATTTTTTCCCATGAAAATGCATAAAATAATTCAGATACATGAATTATGAGGGATTTGTAATTTTCCATTAGGGTTACCATTTAGGAAGTGTGAGCAGATTTATAAATAATGCCATGCAAATAAACTATGAATCAGTACAAACCAGAGCTTCTCATATAATTTGGAAAAGGATGTTACCATGACTGTCATTGCATTTTCACAGTGCTGTTCCTCCCACATTTACTCCTACCCTGCCTCTCTCTACACACCCAGTGGGTATGAGGTATCACTAGGACAGCATTTTGTAGAAATTATCTTCTACCAAAGTGCATGCTGGGGTACTGGTTTCATTTGGCTCTTCCCAGTCTGTTCTTCCAAAGTAATTTGTTGATACAATTCTTTTTCCTGTTGTGAATTATATGGTCTGCTTCTCAGAACAAGCTGTCAGCACAGACCACTATAGATAACTTTTGGGGTTTTTCTTCCCTCCCTTGTCCATAGGAAAGGATTTCTCCTACTAACATTAAGCTTCTGGGAAGCTGAGCCAAACAGCATTTTATTGGATGCTGCTGATAACATGGTGGAGTGGACAAGGTCTTTACCAGCTTCTGCCTCTAAGATCTCTCCTGAAGAACTGCTTAGCCACTTGCCTGTCTCTGGGAAGCCGAGGATTTAAGTCACATCTTTCTTGAAAAAAATCTTATTTCATTTGCCCTATTTCCAGCATAATGTTGATGAAGCATGGGAAATTTCCTGTGTAAAAGGAGCTCTCTTTCTCTATTCAGCCTCCCCACTAGACTTGCTACTTGTCACCAGTATGGGTCATGACAGCCCCTAGCAGTGCCAGCCTAGCCAGAGTGCCAAATAATAAGGCAGGTAGGCAGCTTCACTGTGGGAAATAGCCATTCACAGTGCCTCTGTACCTGGGTACAGGTTGTCATTGCAGCACGGACACCCTCTTTGGCCTAACATCATATAAAAAATGCATCCAAAGACTGGATAATTTCTCTTATAATGAGCTCAGCATCCAGGGCCTTGGCCAGACAGGAGGGCCCCAGCTGGCCGGTAACAAACCTAGCCTCAAAAAGCAGTCCTTGCCAAAATTCCTGCAAGGGTGGGAGAAAGAAGGCAACCAGAGTGAGCCATGGACACAGCCTGAGGCTGTACTGAGCTCACAAACAGCAGCCACAGGGTTGAGATGGTCTCTGCCAGCACTTTTCTTCTGTTTGAAGGGACAGGAACAGGCTAATTTAGAGCTGGAAGCTGTTAACCAAAGAGAAGATAAAAGATGAATCTTTTATAATGATCTGAAACTGTTCTGCATCCCCTTTCCAGTTCCCCATGACAATCACAGCTAGAAATGGAGACGCTTCCAAGTGATGTTTAAAAGGTTTCATACACCAGTGTGGTAAACAGCATTAAAACCTCCCTGCCTCCAAGAAGGGGCAAGAGGAGAAGCAATTGCTCGTTGCTCATCTATCTCCCTCCCATAATTTGTTGCATCTGGAGGCTGCTGCCACATGCAAACATCTGGGATGCATCACAGACCTTCTGCTGGAGAGGGGAGTATTTTTTGGATGCAAAATAAGCTTGAAGGCATTCTGCAGCCTCTACAAGGGAACAAACTGCAAGCTATTGCATGGGTGATAGGAATGGAGGGGAAAAAAGGAGGTTTTATTCCAAGACAAATGTGGGCACGTTGAGGGTGACCAAAACCTTCAGAGGCAGAAACCTCCTGCACACACAGGGAGCAGGGGAAGGCTGGGTTGAGACAAGCCCTTATGACTTGTGTTTTGGGGGCTGCCTGAGCATCTAGTGGGTGAAGGATGGCAAGGGGTTAACCAAGAATAAGAAGGGTCATTGCACTTTGGAGGAGCAAGCAGAGAGGAGGAGCCCCTGTGACAGTGCTGCCAAGCAGCCCCTGCTGGGATATCTCTCCATCCCTTCCTACAGGGCTTTTTCCAGGACCCCACTCTGTCTGAGAATGGGGCACCTCTGGGGAAGACAGCCCCTGCTGCCCTCAGCAGATGTGCTGCCTCCTGGCTCCTGGCTGGGCATCGCTCAGGGACACCACATCATTACAGCACAACCACAGACACGTGTCAGAACATTCCAGTATCAGTTGTTACTTATTTTAGGTCTGTACAAACCATGAAGACAGGCACATGTTGTTCCCCACCTCAGCAGGCTTTTGGAAGCCCAGGATCCTTCAACCTCCACGTAATGTGAAGATTTTTTTCTTCTGTCTTGAACTGACATATTTCTTCTCCAACTGCTGGTCCCAACAATGACTCCCCAGCTACTGATGTACACCTTCACATTCCTCTGCCTTCTTTTGAGTTTTCCTCTTTGTTTTGGTGAATTCTCTCAAGTTTTTAAGCCCTGATATTCCAGTTCCTTCATTCTCCTGGGGAGAAGTATCCACCCTCCTTCTCTTCCCTTTGAATTGCAGAGATCCCAGTTTGGAAGAAATCTTGGCAGAAGCTGATTCCCTGCTGGCCCAGCTGTTCATGGAGCTCTACTCCAGGGTGGCACCACTCACCGCATTATCCATGGCACAAGGCAGCAGAATTCACACACTACATGTCAGTATAGTCCAGAGATTATATTCTTTTATTTATCAAAAAATAAATGCCAACAGTCTTTCTTGTCAGCCTGACATGTAGTACTAACTCAGTCACTCTGCTCGGTCTTGAGACTGAAGCTGGTGATCTCAGCTGGCTGGACTTGATGATCTGTTACTAACCCAGTATCAAAAAGGCAGCTTTCTGCTCAGCAATATCCCAAGCAACTAATTTTTAGAGAGACAAACAGTTCTGAAATCTGCAATGGTCTAAATATTTTAAGGCAATAGTCTTTTACTAGTTTCTGGATTAAGGAGAGTCCACTCATCTCCAGGCAAATGTTTTAAACGCAGTAAAAGTTTTTCAAAACTCTTTTTCATTCTGTAAGGATTTTCTTTTCTGGGATTTTATTTTAATACTTCTGTATTCAAAAATAAATGGATCTCTCACTTCGGGGTTTTTCTGTACAAACTGTGATTCAGTGAAACTATTGTCTGGTGTCCAACAGTGAAGCATGAGAGATACTGTCTCTCCATACTGGGTTATAGATAATGGTAAAACCATAAAGGCAAAGGGTCTGCCTTTAAGGAGGAACAGTAAATATATTGTGTGCTTTAGGTCTAGAGAGTCTTGAGTTTGTTCATCATGAATTAATAACAAATCTCCAGGGTCTACTGGCAACTACTTACAAATAAAACAGTTTGGCTGGAAGACAAAATTACTCTCTCCAGCAGTAAGTGGGGAGGAGAAGATGGGACACTGGCACAACCCATGTTGCTGGGGAGGGCTCTGGGGGGCTGCCAGCCTGCCAGGCACAGGAGCCAAGGGAGAGCAGAACAATAGAGCTGAGGAGCCTTTTGGGTTTCCTCTTCTACTGCATGGGCTGGACATGTCCTTCTCCTCCATGTGACAAAGCAAGAGGCCAGGCTTCTGACTGGAGCCCCTCTGTGGACTTGGCACCTTTGTTCCTCGGGGTGGTCACCGGGGTGGCCTTGTGCCCTTGCATCATGATGGACAAAGTGGTTCCTGCCCCTCTCCTCCTTGTGGTGTCTCCCTTCACTGATGCTTGTGCCACAGACTTCACCTAATGGTGAGACCTCTGCTCAACCCAAAATTCCCTGGGAAGTTTCAGTATTCCTTCAGAAGAAAAGAAAAAATATACTGCATTGTCTAGGTGGAAAAAAAAATAAAAAAATAAAGGTGATTACTGTTTTACTGAGAAGCTCTGCAAGGGTCATGTCTTAAATGAGTGTTATAGCTGGAGCAGTTACAAGTATCTGAAAGTCATCATCAGCTTGTGTCCTGCAGAAGCTTGTTAAACTGCCACAGCTGGATGCTAAATAGGACTTCTCTGGCAGGTTCATTTTGTGCCCAAGCCAGAGGCAAGCACTAAACTGGACAGAGAAGAGTCTCTCCCCTACCACAGCCTCCCCATGTCAGGGGTGAGCAGCAGCAAGGGGCTGGGGGCCCACAGGTCTCCAGGGAGGGAGCTGAGACTGGGGATTTGGTTCAAGACTCTGGAAACTGGCTGCAAGGAACAGCAGTGCAGAGGGAAGAGGGAAACCTCATTGCGGAGGCAGAGGCAGTGTTCACCTCCCCTCTCTGCTCCTCTCTGCTGTCCTTGTCCCAGTTGCTGCCCACAGTTCTATGGCACACCTATCCTGGAGGTTTGCACTTCTGAGTTCTCAAGTTTGCAACCTTGATGGCTGTTCCTGGCAGTCACTGCCTGAGGGACATGTGTAGTGGTGTGCATGGTGGAGACATAGTGATGGCAGGCTCCAGGTACAGGAGTCACGGGACGAGGTTTGTGTTCAAAATGCCTCCGTTGTGCAAGCTGTCCTGTAAAATTAATTATCTAGGTCCTCATTTTCCAAAAACCCAGCTAATAAGACTCATAAGGGCTGCAGTGCTGTGGTTGTGCTTCTGATATGCATCCTCTGGCACAGAAGTTTCATCAGCAGGCAGTGCAGCCCATCTGTGCCAAGATTGCTCTGCAGCTGGAACTGCAGCCCGGTGAGCGTGGGCAACCAGGACAGCTCTTGCTGGAACACAATTCCTGCTAGAAAGCACCAGTGCTGGCTGACACTTTCACTTCTGCATGAGGAAATCCTACATCTATGGGAGAGGCCGCTGGTTCCTGCTTGTCCTCCCCCTACACATTGGAAGCTGCTACTTTTGCAGCTTCCTGCCAGACTGACCCTCTCTGGCACTTACTAGGCAACTGGTCTAATTTTACCAGTGACAAGCAGAGGGACAAGAGGAGAGAGATGGAAAGATGGCTGACACTTTCACTTCTGCATGAGGAAATCCTACATCTATGGGAGAGGCCGCTGGTTCCTGCTTGTCCTCCCCCTACACATTGGAAGCTGCTACTTTTGCAGCTTCCTGCCAGACTGACCCTCTCTGGCACTTACTAGGCAACTGGTCTAATTTTACCAGTGACAAGCAGAGGGACAAGAGGAGAGAGATGGAAAGAACTCAAAAGGCTTCTGGTTTCCCTAAGCAGGCAGGGTACATGACTCTTCTAGTGTATGCACAGACATGCTAGTAGATTTATTTACTGTATTTGCTTACTTCCACTTTGCTGGCAGAACAGGGTTAGGTTTTATGTGCTTATTAGGATGAAAGATAAGAAAAAAGATGTTAAAAAAAAATACTTGGGATTTCCCGTTCCCAGTCCCTATTCATCACTTCTGTGACAGATGGGCTAAAAATACTTTGCTAAACTGAAGACCTACAGGCACAGAAGGAAGTTGCTTATAAATGCAAGCTCAGCCATCTCCACACAAAACCACAGGCAGCTATTGAAGTCCCAGTATATTTGACTGCTACAAAAGCCTTCTCCTTTTACATATGAGCTTCAGTAAACAAGAGTGTCAGAGCAGTGGGCTCCCTCCCTGCAGTTTAGGAAGGGCTGGTGAGTAGAGGCCACAGCTGCTCTGCAAAGCACAGCTGGATAAATTGCTTTTCTGAGCATTCACCTGGCGTCTTGCTTGGTGTCCTGAGGAAGACAAATGTGACCTGTTGTTCCAGTGCTGTTTAGGGTTTTGAGTCTCCTCTTTGAGCCCTCAAAGCACAGAGATGCTGGGCAGGAAAGCACATACTCAAAAAACCCAGAGCAGCAATCAAAAGGAGGAAGAGAACACGAAGGACTAAAAGCAGGGGTATATTTACACTCCTCAACTTTATTTAAATGAAAAACCTGCAACAGCATGACTTGAAGGAAAGTGCTGACCAGAGCTCCAGTCCTGAAGCAGTTGACCATCCTTTCTTCTGGACACCTTTCTGATGAGCAGGGAGAGTGAAAAAGAGAAGGTAATGGAAAAGTGGGGGAAATGTCCCTATAGAAATAGGATGACATTTTGAGTGGGGAGTATGAGAAAAGCAGCAGAGGACATATCATGTCAAGTAACACAAGTAACACCATTTGGAGCTGAGCTCTGCTGCCCGCGGGAGGCCCTCCCAGCTGACTCTGGCAAAGCTTCTGGACCCTAAAGCTCCTCAAAAACCTTCTTCCAGGTGGTGGTAGAGGGTGAGAAAATGGCACCCGCATGATACATCATCCACTTGGGCCTTTCCAATGAGCTCCTATCAGGTTTCTATAAGAATGTGAAAATAACTCCTTGCTTGGGCCCTTTCTCTTGGGTGTGTGCACCAGGTCCTCCCATGGCTCATGAGGATGGACAGGAGAGAAAAAGAGGGAACTGACACCTGTTGCTCTTAACATTAGGATGCCCTAATGGACTTTTCATTTCCTGCAGCTTGGGTGCATCTCAGTGGGCACTTCACAATCCATGGAGATCACATTCCCCCTGCACCTGTCACCTTCACATCCAGTCCAAACCAGGATGTTTTAAAATTGGTTAACTTTCTCCCTTGCACTCTTACTAGAATGGCCCAGAGAGCTTTTATGAAGCATATAGGAAGACAGTGAGTTTTATGACCCTTATTTTTTTCTGACAGTTCTGGTTTGTAGTGCAAATTTTCGTAAGTGAGGGAGAGAAACAGCATGTTGAATGGAAATGTAAGTATACTCTCTGAAAACCACCGATGGGTGCAAAGAATCCACTTAGAACATATAACCAAATGTTATTTAATATCTTAAAAAGTAACACAATCCAAAATGGATATTTCACACAACACTACATAAACAACATGAACACAATATTACCATATGGAGGGACTTTCAAATATAGACTTACAAAAATCCCTGTCCTTTTTTTTCCCTTTAAATTATTATACTAAGCATGACAAGTAATCATCATTTACAATATGGTACACTGACACAATAAAAACCATGTTACAAATGTGCTGTTATAAATCAGTAACGTTAGGGAAGACATTTCATGAACTGCAATTATTTCATATGAAATACTATACAATATAAACAGAACATCCATCTTGGATGACCTTTACAGCAACCAGAGACCAAGTAATTTTTAAATTTTTTTTTCAGTGCAAACACATTTATACAAGGCAGTCTTGGCTGCAAAACTCCCTTCTAACATACAGTAAGTCCCACTTGCATTTATTAACTCATTTAAACCTAATGCAACAGCCACATTCAGTCACTCACAGAAAATTACCTGCAGAATTATGATCCCTTTAAACTTAAATCTCCTCCACATATAAAAGTAACATCTGTGCCAATTACTCCAAGGGCCCTTTCATACTTCTGGGTGGGTATCCTTTGGGTGGCTCTAACCGCTATACGGCAGGAGGGCAGTGCAGCACGTGGAAAGATCACCCTCCTGAGGTGGGACCCCGTGGTGGCTGTCGCGGCATCCCGGCTGGGTGGCTGTGCGTTTCAGCAGGGATTCAGCCCAGGCTGCCCCTCCAGAGCCAGGTGCGTGCGCGTGGCCTTCTGCTCCTTCTCTGCATTTAGTGTCTCGGGGCGGGGGGAGGAACACGGAAACCCTCAGCTCGGAACTGAGCTTCAATGGAGTTAACGACCCATTCCCATCTCCGTCAGATCCGCAGGAGATCAGGGGAGTTACGCCAGATTTGGAAACCAACGTTTAGAGCGCCGCTATAAAAGAAGTGTGATAGTCCCGTTTTCTTCTAGCACCAGCTTGGCTTTCGGTGAGTTCACTGCATGCTTCTCATGCAGTAACGATGCACTTTACTTATGCTGGGGGCAACATTTTAGATATATACCTTTTTTTTTAAAGAATTTCGTAAAAAATAGAACTTTTCTCTCTAATACTGTACAGTTTTCTTCAGAAGAGCAAAGAGAATTGTAAACTGTGGGTATGATACCAGATTAGGAGTGCTATTTGCTTTCTCAGCACAACAATTTGAACAACTGTGTAAGGAAAAGCACTGGGAAATGTATTTGAAAAACAAATTTTTAATTAACAAAGGTGTTTCTAAAACCACTGCTGGCAGTACTTGTATGACTGAAAACTTGGTTTTGGCACTGCTAATCCAAGAGTGTCTGCAGGGCTGCAAAGCAGTTTCTCTCTTCCTTAAAGAAACTGAATGCATCAAAAGAATAACTTCAGAGTACAAACATGAAACACTTTGGTTAACTACTAAACTTACTCCAGTAACTTTAAGAAAGCAACTGGTTAATAAATTAGTCTGCAGACTCTTAGCCTTTGCTTTTTCCAATGGGCCTGAGACAAAAAGTAGGGCCAGTGAACTCTGCCTACCTCACAGGCTCATGAGGCTACACGTTGGTACCATGTCAAGTGCTTCGGGGCCCTCAGGCAAAAAGGCGTGATTTAAGTGCAAAGTATTATCCGAGTCTCTGAATACTGGTGTGCTTATTTTCTTCTCTAAAAACGACCACTGCTGGCAAGCACTTAGGCCATGGTTTTCATTAAAATATTTGTTTTCAAATACATTTCTACATTTCAAAGTTGAGTGAACATTGTTTCGCACATAATGGTCATTTTACAGTGGTGCAAGGTGTCAAATGGATAATGATTTCTTCTAATTTTTAACTGAAATACTTAAGACGGCAAAATTAGCTCAACTGATGATTGTATATTAATTTGCATCAGGATAATGGTACTAGGTTTGCTGAAAGAGGTGCTCATAAGTCGGGATTTGTATATAAATATCATCTGCTTAGGTTCAACTGCCACTTTCTTCCTTTGGTTTTTTGGAAAAATCTTTCTTTCTTCCCTCTTGAAAGGTGGCTTGTTGCAGCTGGCTACTTTTCAAAAGCCAGCTTAATTTTTCTTGGAAACTCGCCCACGTTCTTTGAACAATAGGCACATACCTAGAGTAGGGACCCTAATACTGCTCCCAGCAAAGTCAATTAAAGGCTGTTGGTAATTTCTATAGGAGCAAATGTTTTTGGATGCACACAATCTAGAGACCAGAGTGCATATCATTAAAGGAAGAGCTGTTTTAACACCCTTGCCAGTTCAGAGAAACCATGACGTACTAATGTTGACAAAGATGGAGGCAGAATAGGGCCCAAAGTATCTGAAGGCTGCCAAGAAAATACCCAGAGTGTCTTCTGTTAAACCCCCAACTGGCAATCATATTTCACAGACTGTAGATGTTCCTAATTTTCTAAATTACAAATACATTTTCAAGTTCTACCAGGCAGAAATTTTAGCAGTAACTGGGGAGAGGATGGAAGGTTTCAGCCTCCCTTTCACTTTTATCCCAATTATGCAGCCTTGTCAAAGTCTTTAAGTGACTCATCTGAAAGCCATCTTTTTAACATGGTAGAAGGAAACTGTGGCAATGGAAACATGATGACTTCATACGCAAGCATTGACACACAAGAGAACGCCATGACCTAATGCTTCAAAGTTTTTAACCTTGCTTTGTACAATACGCTTTTCATGTTGCTGCATTTCATCAAATTCATGGAGGTAGTTATATGTGTAAAAAAAATTACCATAAAAGTAACATGTTGTATTATAATAATACATATTAAGTGTGCAAAATGCCGACAGATTTGTGTTGACCCTTTACAGTTGAACACAACACAGATTCAACCTAATCTAACTCTGTAAACCTTTAAATTGATACATTAGAAGAATGATAGATAAGCAACCATGTAATACAAGGCTATGATTTCATCAAAGGATTAGGGTGACATAAAGCACTCAAGCTCCACTCTCGTGGTTTTGTTACCAGAACCTCAAGATGGAATTTCCTTATATTCCATTGTTGATTTTAAAAAGGAAAAAATAAAATCAAGATTAGAACGTTTCTATTTGAAACTTCTGTTTACATTCCGTATTCCAAGAGTCACATTAATATTGGTACAATGCCATGTCAACATTAATATGACATTTATGTTGTCTGCTGGTCTCTGGGAACTTTAGGAAACAACATACTATACAGTTTATAGGTATGTACTATCACATTTTGTTGGAATTATGTCTTCTGTACAACCAGCTGCCTGCATAAATTCTGATTAGCTTATGACATACAATTATTTCCCCCAAGGTGAAATCTGTTTTTGCTTTTCACATTTTAACACTGCCGTTAGTACTTCAGATCATCACTGTATATTTATCGTTTCGACATTTTTATTTACTGCATCGATACATACTACTGATGTCAGAGCTCATCTCAGAAACAAAATGACAGTCAGCCACTGCATAGTATATGACAATTCCCCACAAAAACTCTGACTCTACAGTTCGCATGGAATAAGTACGGCTGGAGTTACATATTGAATAGTAAGATGCGTCATGCAAAGCATTATATGGTAATTAGAGCACATCTTGGAAGGTATGATAAGGCAGAAGGCTAAAGGCCAAGTGACTTTGATAACCAACCAAAAGCACAATAATTTCCTTTAGATGCACTGAAAGGTCTTATTGCTCCTATGAAATGGAAATTATACACTGAAATCAATGAAAACAGACCTGTGCATTGACTAGGTATTCGTGACAGAGCTGGAAACTGATAATGTCCAGAGTTAGAAAGCCGTTTTATAAGTAAATGAACTATATCCAACTGTGTAACATAAGGCTGAATCTTCAGTAAAGACTTCTGATGACAATAGAGAACATAAGTGAAGCTCAAATGACTTTGTATACAGAATAATACATGTCACCAGAACCTGATGAAAATACTGGGGTTTCATATGTACAGTTGGGTTTCATGCCTGTGTACGACAAGAGCTAGACAGGGTAAATGTCCCTTTTCTATGAATCCATTTGGACTGATGAACAATTTAGTATCTTTGTTATTCTTCCACCAATTTGTCTGTTCTGATAAAAAAAAGTCAGTTTGTTGCACTACCAGGTTGCATGAGTAACAGAGCAGAATGTGACCCTATACCTAAAAATTACTCTTGGAGTTTAACTATCTGTAGAATTTACTCTGCAGTAATTAGCACAATACTAATTACGTTGGAGTAACAGTTTAGGGATAGCAATTAGGATGTACCGTGCCTACAGGACTCAGATTTCTACTGCCAACCAAGTGGACACATTTAAT
The DNA here is from genome assembly GCF_000695815.1 of Acanthisitta chloris. NCBI lineage: Eukaryota > Metazoa > Chordata > Aves > Passeriformes > Acanthisittidae > Acanthisitta > Acanthisitta chloris. The sequence goes on from NW_008661602.1 coordinate 49,884, forward strand.
TTCTAGAAACCAGACATGTCCATAAAATGCTAAATTGCAAATAACATCCACTGAATAAAAAGGCCAGAAGTTTATAATTCTCTAAATTTTGTTCTCTGATAACCACTACACTGTATGCTATTTTTAATAGCCTAATTTAGGCACTCTATTTAATAAGCTACATAAAATAGATTTATGTCCTTCCACTAGAAAGAAATCAATTCTTCAGGCCATACTTGTCATTTATATCATAAAGGATAATTTTGTTCCAAGAAATTAGTTATCCCGATTCCTATATTAATGGCAAGTTGCAATACCAGAAGTGACACAAGAATTAAGATTATATTTTTTAAATATTTGATTTATACTGAAGACATTTGATAATATTTCGTGTCACTCCACATTGTGGCTCCATGACAGTTATAGCTTTCCCTTCCCTCCCCACTCCCCCCTCTATGCAAAGGCCCACCTCCTCATTGGTGACTATGGAAGGTCAAGTAGCAAGTTTCATTAAGTAAACATCTCTCATACTTTTCAAACACAAAAGGAGAAGCCACCCCCCTTCCCACCCTCCATACTTAGAAAAAAAACAAATCAAAACGAAACTCAAACCTCCTTTGACTCGCTTAAGCAGGTATTTGCAAAATTGTGTCACAAAAATGCACAGTGAAAATGACTGATTAGTATTAATAATTCACAGATAGAGCTGAGGTCATCACTTGTCATGTTTGGCATTGTTTTTCCTCATGGTGATCCTGGCTGGTTACTTTCAGCAGTGGCTCAGTTTTTGAAGTAAAAAATGATCAACTCTGCAGCAGAGTTTAGCCTCTGACCAGGGGCATCACACATCTGTGGCATTTTTTAAAATGAAGTTGGCAACTGCATGGACATTGAAAATGCAGATTACACTTACAGTGTCTAGACTTTCATATATGTGCTCAGTTACAATTAAGTGAAGCAAAAAGTGTACATATTATCCCTACTGCTATTCTGTTGCTACAGAGCCGCAAATGTGAAAAGCAATACCTTGAAATAAAGACTTCTTTGTTGCCCCTAGTCTACATAGCAGCACAGTTTAAGTAAACACTAAAACTGTGGTTGAGATGCTTGTTCTAGTTTTCCCCAAAGATGTAAACATCAGTCCCAGTGTCGTAAACTTTGCTGTTTAGGATGAGACAGACGATCTGAGGCAGGATGACTATCAGACACTAGTGACAGAAGCTTGCAGGCAGTTAGCAGGTTTCTGCAGTTTCTCAGCTTCACTCGTGGGTGGGTCTGCAGTGGCTCGGAAGGTGAACGTTGGGCCTGCGCCACCGTGTGCAGGGCTCAGAGCAGGATTCTGACGTCTGTTGCTTTCAACAATGCTTGAAGTGTTGGATGCCAGGCTCTCCCGAGTACTAGAACGGAAAAGAAATATATATACACATTCATATGTGACATGCCTGCATATCTACCGACCAGGCAGGAAAGAATGGAGTGCTTTATAATAGGTTTCCTGTGTTTGTATGTAATGTCACAGCAATGAACCATCTCATTTTGATGGTACACATACACTCCTCCAGTTGCTCAGCAGTCATCATACTATAACACAGGTACAGCACTAAGCACAGCTGAAGCTGTCACACAATCTCTAAGCTGAACCAGTATCAGGCACCTGGATTTTTCACCCAAGAAAATAGTTTCCATCTTGCACTTGGAACATATTAGTTTTCTTTCCTGACTGGTGCAATTTTGCACATAATAGCTTCATCAAATCAACTCTGTGCCTAGGCAGAGCTAGGACAGCAATCACATAACATAGCATCCTCTGTTGTCTCCTCCTCTAACTATGTTTTGTGCACAAAATATTAACTAAAAATCCTACTTTGCATGAAATCCACAATGCTTCTAAATGCAACACTTTGTTTTGCAGCTGAAACAATTGCAACTTACACATTACTGAAAAATCTTAACTGCCTGGTCAGTGATCATGCTCTGAACAACCAGTGTTGCAATTTCATTCATAAAATGGATAATGTTCCTTTAGCTCTTACATATTGTTTGTCCATGGGAGTGACAGGACACTTAGCACTTTTAAAGACTGAGCCTTTTAGTGATACATCTAATTATGAATGCAGAGGAGCCTGTATTTTAGTGTACAGTTTTAAAAAAACTCAGCCAAGACATGCTAAGGCTAGTTTTACCACTACTACTACTACTCTTGTTTTCTTTACATTCTTTAATAAGTTTTGATCTCCAAATAATGTGGTCCTTTGCAGAGAGAGGTTTGCTTTCAAACCAGGGCCATGCAGCCCCTAGTTATGTATTCTTCACCTGTATTCCTACTTCTTTGTAAAATGACATCACCACTTGCTATGGAGATGTTTACAGAATACACTTAAGAGGACTGAATGCAGTTGTTAAATAAGCACTAGAAACAAAGATACTAATGACAAGAGTTTAAAAGTCGGTTTAACGTCAGCCTAAATTTACCTGCTACTGAAAGGGACAGCTCTTGCCTGCCTTGTGTGGACCTGACCCTGCCACATGTCTGCTGCTTCCCTGATGCTAAGCCTTGCAGCCAGCCAGATCAGGGATCGCCCTCAGTTAAACACTAGCCCTAAGAAAAAAAAAAAAAGATTAGCAGAATCATCAAGGGAAGAGTAGGAATGCACAGCTTTGGATGTGGCAGAGGAGAAATGTGTCAGTGCATGGCACGGGAAGGAAGAAGCACCTTGCTTAGTTGTAGGGCAGATTTAAATCATCTTAAACTGACTGAATCTGGATGATGCTTTTAGGAAAACTCCCATAGATCTTTTCAACTGACCAAAATGGTACTGATAATCTTCTGCCAATTATTGCCTTATGTCCATAGTTCCAAACAGCTATGATGGGTGTTGCAGGGAGGAAGTGATTTCTGTGTGCTGCAATGAGGCATGGTGCACTTCTGGTGCTCATTTTTTTGATTCCTCTCCCTCTGCTTTTTAATGAAAATAGATGCAATTCTTGGATTCTTTATGAGACCACCAATTCCAGATCTTCAAACATTTTCAACTCTGATATTACAAACTGACCATTACAACGTGTATGTGTAAAGACTGCAGTGAGAATTTTTCATGCAGAGTAATGCCTAAATTAGCTCTTTCTTTAGGTGATAAAGGAGCAACAGTATTATATAAACTCTAGAAATAAAGGAATAAAATTAACACTGACAGCTAACATTTACTATATACAACTTGCATAAAAGCAGTGCACAAAATATTGTGAGACTTTTTCCCCAATGGTGACTGCTGTGTTCACAAATTTTGCACACAAAACACTTTGGAAGTCAAATGACCATTGCAAATCTTTTTAACTACATCTGTTTTGTGGGGAGGGGGTGGTGTTTGGTTTGGGTTTTTTTACTGTTCTTTTTTTTCAATTTGTCACACTTTAAAAATACACTTTTTCTTTCACAGTGTGGAATGGTAATTTTGATTCCCCAAGCAGTGTTGTAGACTTCAGTTTCAATGAAAAGATACAGCCCCACCTCAGGACACTGAGAGTTACACCATCAGAGGAGGCTATTCCTGAGGAACATCACTCCATGAACGCCCTGTTTTTACACTCCTCCTTAGGCATCTCCTAGTAGACCCTGTCAGACGTAGGTGAGTCTTACCAGATGGATGCTGGATGGCTATTTTGTATTTCCTGGAAAAGGGCTGTGGAGTACATTTTTTGTTATGGGGTAGGAAACTACTAACAGCATGGTAATTATAGCCAAAGGGTTGAATTCACCCTCAGCTCAATGTATTTTTATAGATTTATACCAAGGAGTGACCAAAACTCACCAAGATCATCAATAATTTTGAAGCAAAGCTCATGAAATAGCCTTTGAAATATCCAGATTATATGCTGGCCTTACAAAACAAATACACAGGAAAACCCTACAGAATGCTGGTTTTTATTTTTAAGCTTACTTTACGTGGCCTTGCCAAAAAAAAGATGTTTGTTAGTAAGTAAACAGTAAAATAATTTTTTAAAAAAAGGATGTGTGGAACACAAACATTATTAAAAGCTGCTTATCTGTTTCCCTTTTGATCTAAACAAAGTGGGATAAGAGCACTAAATCCAGTATGCTCACCACATTCTGTTCTTTGCTAGTTAAGTTTAACATGAACAGAAATTTTAGCTTTTGCGTAAATAATTAGGGAAGAATATGTCTACATTTGCATTAACCAGAAAGACAAGTTTGATATTCAGCTAGCATACAGAACAGGAGTCCAAGAACTGATTTTCAGTTCAGTCGATATCCGATCCTGGAGGTGACTCTTGCACTCTGCAGGGTAAGACAGGCTGACCAAGAAGCAAACACCACAACATACTCCCCCCTACAAGACCTGATGGCAACTACAGCACCTCAACTAAAAGTAGAGATTACATTTTAAAAAGAACAGTGCAAACAGCTTCATACAACAGTTGCATGTGATAAAAATGCCAAGCACCCGCCAAACAATCAATGACATGAACAAATCCAAAACCTTCTCAAGTTTCTTTTTTAGGGTGGACTTGGTGTAAGTGGTACAATTTACTGAAATTATTTTTCAAAGTTTTTACCCAGAAAAAACTATACATATGCTAAAAGTCTGCTCTAGTTTGAAAACCACTGCAGCAGGCTCACTAATTGCTGCCCCGTCATTAACATCAAGTGGGAGTAGCCATCAAATCCAAAGGAATTTAGTCCAGAGTGACAGGACTTCAACTGAAAATGAAATTTTGTCCTATGCAGAAGCAGGAAATCCTTCACATGCCTTTCTGAGAGCCTTTGCTATAGAGGTAAAAAAAATATGTACTTCTGAGGAACAAGAACACCATTTACAGAGGAAAACAAAAAAACTGACAAAACCCCCAAACCCCCATTTTTTTCACCTAATACAAATCCAGTCTTGGAGGTTTTATTTTTAAACACAGGCCATAAATAATTTAAGCTTAAGTAACACACTACAAGAGAACTACTACTGTAAATTATTTCTGTGTTCTTAAGAGTCATTGTTCTGAACTCTGATGGGTTGCTATTCAGGCCAAATGAAATCGGTCAAGCTCCATTCCACCAGGGACCTAGTACTGCCAAAGGTCAGAGAGACAAGGAAAAAGGCTCGAGTGAAGGATTCTTAACCTGGAAATGAGCTTGTGAAATCTTCAGGGGAGGGAATACACCAGCAACTCTCCTCCCTATGCCTGTCAGACTCCTAGCACACTGAGACTTCCATGATGTCTGAGATCCCTGAAATGGAAATGACTAACCAGCACCACCACACACAAACTTCTGGACTCTTTTCCCAAGTATCTTAAGCAAGACTTCTCTCTTGGCTGATGCACCATTGGGTCACCTCTGAAATTCAAATATCCTGAGCACTTTAAGCCTTGCAGGGGGGTTGAAATGGTGAATAGATACACTTCCAGAATTCTTTAAGAAAACAAACAAAAAAGTCCAAACACAAAATAATCTTTTTCTTTTATGCCACCTACTCATGCCTAGTCTTCCCATTGGTCTTGGTGGTGGTATCTTAGAGGGAAGGGAAGGGGGAGTATGCAGGAGCTCATCCTTTCTATTCTAAATGCAAACACAAGTTTAATAGAGGAAAAAAAAAAAGATACAGGGAGGTTTTCCACAAACAGAAAATGAACTAATACAGAGTCAAGGCTGCAAATGGTCATTGGTTTCTTATGGTACGGAGGCAAATCCACACAACTGAATAGAAGACTCCAGAGCTGTAGAAAACATGTGAAATTGCTTAATACAGCCCTGTATTTTGTCACCAATATCACACATATATAACTATAAACAGAACTTCCTAGTCTGTAAAGCTGCAATGAATGTGACAGTCCTACCGTGGAGAGTTGAACCCGCTGTCCACAGTAATGCTGCTGCTGTCCATGCTGTCCAGGCGGGCTGAGTGGGTGGCTCTCTGGTTGTTGCTATTTTCTGTTTCCTTCGGGGTAAGAAGAGTAAGGTTCTTCTCAAACTTTCGCTGCAGATCCCTCTCCTTTTCTCTCTCTAGGAGCCACTGCATGGTACCAACATCATCCCTGTTCTTCTCTTCCTCAGCATTTTTGTTGTTTCCTTCCTCTGAGTCGTCATCATCAGATACATTGTAGTAGTCGAAAGAGGCCTCCTGGTTCCCGGTTGTCTCCTGCTGTCTCTGTGAAACAGGCATGACTTGTGTGACTGAGGTTACTATCGCTTGTTCAAGTTTCTCACATCTGACCGGCAGTGTGTCAGAGGGGGTCTTTTGATGGGGCTTTAGCAGGGGTGTGCTAGACTTATGATAACTATTCACAGAAAG
>NW_008661602.1:56182-60508 GCF_000695815.1 Acanthisitta chloris
GTATCCTTGCTAAATATTTCTTTCCTTTTATCAAGGCTGCTTGATTCAGCACTATGGTGTTGAACCAGCCGCCCGTTTGCGATCACCTCTGGAGTTTGGCCAGCAACAGCTGGACCACTGCTTGGGCCCTTTGGGGACTCCTCTTTGTGCACCCCAGGCTCCCTAGCAATATGTTGAGACTGTCTTTCTGTGGGAGTCATTTTTTTGAGCCCATCTGTCCCTGTCAGTGTATCATGATCCTCTTTATTCTTTCCCAGTGGTGATGGAGCAGTAAGCACAGTCTCACTGGACGTGTTGCACTGAAAATAGTCATCGACTGCAGATTTTGTTGTGCAGGAGTTGAGCTCACTATATGATGGCAAATTCTCTGTAGGCTTACTTTGTTCCAACAGGCTACAAGAACTGGGGGTTTCTACACTGCCACTAGCTATTTCAGGGATGCAAGTCTCTTTGTAGCTTGCAGATGAAATCAGAGCCCTTTGATGACTGAGTGACTGAGATGGCCTTAAGGTACTATCATCGATGTAAGTTTGGCTAGTTGTTTGGTCATCTGGGCTACAGCCTTCACCTCTATCTTCAGGTGTGCCTAAAGTAGCTGAGCCCAGAGGTCCCTTGGAGTTATCCATTGATCTAGATCTTTCTTTAGCCTTACTGGACCGCTCATTCCTCGACCTTCTATCCTGTGTATGGCTGTGGCTCCGATGGACCTTAGAGTGGGAGCTTCCCCTGGAAGGTTCAGGGAAAGGCATTTCAGTTCTTCTTTTGGCCAGCTCACCAGACACATCCCACTCTGGTGTCATGGGAAAGTGAGATTCAATCATGTTAGGATTGCTGTGCATGATATAATTGTCTCCCTTGTGTTCTATTATAAAACAGCCTTCCCGTGGCGACCGAGTCAAGGGATCATAGAACTCGTACTCCCTTTCAGCAGGTATATCCAAATGAGAGCCATCTGATGGGTCTCCTTTGGACACCCGCGTCTTGCTGTGCGACCTCGATTTCCCATGAGACTTTCTGTGATTCCTGTTCTTTTTACTTCGTCCACTGTGGTGAGCTGAAGATCCTGCTTTGCTTCGTTGAGCTTTTTCTTCTTCAAGTTTCTTCATTAGTGCAGTGTGCCTCATGACATTTTCCACTGTCAAGTCTGGGTTAATGCGCCTGATAATCTCCATTTCTACCTCTCTAGGTATAGTGGTAGGGGTGTCCTCATCCCTTAGAGGCCACTCCTCTGGAGGGAACTGGGCAGAGAAATTTGCCAACTGTTTTGTCTTGTCCTTCTTAAAACTTAATCGGAATAATTTGAGTCCAAATTTCTTAGACTGCTTTTCTACATCCTTAGGCTTCGTGAGCGTCTCTGCTTTATAGGAAAAATTAACAGTACTTTTACTTTTCTCAGTAGGTGGGACCTGACATAATGAAGGAGGACAGTATGAGTCTTTACAGTCTTTTGCTGATTTCCTCTGTAGCGTAGACGCATGCATGCTGTGCATGTCTTCTCTGCAACAATGGCAGGAGTCGCAGTGGTTTTTGGGTAGTGTTCGGTCCCTGACGCATCCCGAGGTGGAGGGAGTTATAGTTCCTTGTTGTGGAGAGGTACATTGAGACCTGTCAGGTATCCTCTCATCCAAATGGTACCATTTACTGTTAGTTCTTATGAGAGATGGTGTTATAAAGTAAGTCTGTGGGGTTACAATGAAATAACCATCCGGAGTTGGGTATATTTTCCTCTCCCGTACAAGCATATTCAAGGTATGTCGAAGGATTTCTGGACTGGGTGTTGGAACTCCTAGAAAGGACAGTAAACATATCAGGGAGTGCATAAAACAGTGCAGGACTCTCTGGTTCCCCCCTCCCCAACAAAAAGCTGTTTCACCAATGTGCAAGATGGAATATGCTGAACAAACAACTCCAGTAAAACATTTTGTTAGGTATTCTCTTCTCTGTTTTTTTCCTCACTCCTTTCCTACACTTCAGACTTATCAATTATTAATTAAATAGAAAGGAGGCCATTAATAAAGTGCTAAAAAAAAAAAGGGAGAACTTCTAGTCACTTCTGTTGTGCTGGTGACCTTAAGCTACAGGATGGAATCAATGGAAAACAAAGAGTGTCAGGAGAAACATCTCACTTTTATTCTTCTTCCAGCTAAATATTTATATCCCAGCTCACCAGAACTATTCCTATAATGGCTTGTCACATATCAATCAGAGGTTATTTGTTACTTTGGATGCCTAAGTTGTTTTCCTGCAGAAGAATACTACAGAGGCCAAAACCCAGCATTCTCTCAAACTGCCTCTTTATCACAAACCTGACTGAACCGACTTGCTCTCACATTAAAACATGTTTCAACTACATCAGCTGCTCAAAAAAACCACAAGTCCTAAATGATACAGTTAATATCACCCAAACACACTTTCCCATTATGCTGGAAGCTATAGATTCAGCTCCTAAAAATTTGCTTCTCAGAGTTCCCTGCCTTTCATGTGAGATGTGAGGGACACAACCCAAGCACACGTATACGGAGAGAGGGACAAGTATGACAACTCTGCATCATTAGCCACATGGCAGGCTTGGCATTGGGAGCCACCACCAGCACACCTGCTGGGTTCAATGGTGCAGGAACAAGTTTTCAATACTTTATTAGATAAAATATCAAGTTAACATCTTGTAATTTCCATCTGGAGCTAAAGAAACAAACACTTTAGTTCACAAGCTAGTTTCAGTGGGAAAAGCTATCTTCAAGTAATACATTTTCTTGAACTAAAATGCATTTTAATTTTAACTTGATGCTAAGCACTGGTCTGGTTTACATTTTTAGAAACAGAGAATTTTTTTCCAAAAGTTTGGATGATCTCTATTTCAAACTAAAAAAAGCTGCTATTATTTATTCTGGGTCTTAGCTTTCTTTTAAACATAACTAATTTAGAAAAATAAAAAAGAATCAGAGACCAACTTGGGTTGAAAGGCAACTGATAAAGTCATCTGGTCAACGTCCCTATGTATATCCAGGCCAACTTAGTTCAGGTTGGTCAGGGCCATTTCAACAAGGTATATGCTTTTTACAAATATACTTCCTGGAAAAATCTCCACCATGTATACCTGCCACAAACATGTAGTGATTGGTCATCAACTCTTCTCCAACATGTCAAAGGCTGAAGCCTGCAAGCTCACTCATCAACTTGTGTGAGCAAACATGAGGATGACAGCAACACCCCATCAGAAGATTAGTAACAATTCCTTAACTCACCCTCTTTCTTGCAACTGGGTTGCAGGCAACATGGTAAATATTCTTATGTCTGACTTTGAATGTTGTTTGAATTTAGTGACACAACCATGCTGCTCATATCTGTAACTAAACCTTACAGTGGAAAAAGCAAAGTGTTAGGAATAACACAGACACATGAGTGAAAGCAGTTACAACGCGGAAGGCAGCAGGGAGAAGTACACAGGGTAGTAAGTATATTTCATGCACAGTCCACAGAGCTGAAAGATTGGGGCTGATCTGGATACAAAGGGTGAAGGTAGGATATAATTTGAGAGCACAAATGAGACAGAAAATTGGAGAAAAAAAAAAGCAAATGAAATGGAAAATCAGGAGCATGCGTTTTCTCCCCTTTTCATGCAGGTGTCCACAATTTATGTACTCTAGACAGTAATAAAGACCCACAGAATTTCTGGATGAGCTAACATGCCAGAAATAGCAACAGATGGGAAAAGCTGAAATCCAGAGTGCCAGGGAGAAAAAATAGGACTATCCCTTCCTAGCCCAGAATTCTGAATCTCTCTGGAGTGAAGTAAACAATATGGTGAGCTCCCTCTGGATTGTGAGGAAGTGGCAACTGGAGAGCAGGCTGTCCTCTGTATGAGCTCTTGGTAATGCCCAGGAATGCAAAGAGTGATTTTGATTCCTGTAACAACCAGCGGTCGCTGAATCTCTTCTTTCCTGCAGTGGAGCTGATATGTCTGCTTGGGTAATGCCACTCCTTTTACATTATGTCTTGCCTCATGACAAAAGTGGATGACTGTGAAACTCAAGCTCACGTGCTTCTCCATCCTGTGCTGAACATGCACTGGTCCAGCTGAGGTGCACTTGCTCTGCAGCAGCCAATCTCTCTTCATGCCTCTACATAACAACCTGCCTGAGCCATTCCATTTTCCAGGAGCTTACAAGTAAATACCTGAACACATACCTACCTTTATCTGTGAGAACTTGGTTCTTCATCCTTATTTTAATTAAAAGATTTTTCTTAATATATTGCTTCAAAAATATCAGAATAAAAATAAAAGCGATGTAAATATTTCCGCTGGGAGCTTACAGAAAAGTTAGG
>NW_008661602.1:60531-117330 GCF_000695815.1 Acanthisitta chloris
GACACTGATTTAGGCAAAAATGCACTTCAAATACATGCTAAAAATAATATGTATTTTTCAGCCAGTAAACCATAACGACCACAATGTGTTAGGTGAACGAGTCTCTAAATAGTGGATGCACAGTAGTTACATTAATTGACTTACTCCTGTGAATAGAGAATGTGCAGATAAACACCAAGAAGAAAAAGATTAGTGTGTCTGGGCAGACAATGATGCTGTAAAGTTAACTGTGTCAGCCTCCCCTCTGGGGTTGAAGACTATCACTTTTATCAGTCCCAGCATAGAGTATATCCCTGTGGTTCACTAGGCCAGCAGTGATGATGGTAGATGCAGACCTCTGAAGGTCAGCATTGCCAGCTAAAGCTAGCTATGTTTTTTGTTCTGAGCTCTTCCAGGTACTTACAAAACCAGAAACAGATCCAAACTCAACTTAGACTTTCCTGCATGGCAGACAGGAGCAATGACATTACTCTGGCTCCTATTGTTTCTATTTTATATACAGATTTCTTGCCTTTCTCAAGACTTTTCTCTTTACAGCAACCTGCCCACACACATCATGTCTACACACAACCTACTCCCCTGCATTCAGAATTCTCCTTATGGTCTCCCTTCCTCCATTAAATAGGAACAAGGGAAAAAAACCCAGTAGCTTAGAGACTCTAGCACATAAAATATTGCATGACAGCAGTGGTGTTATTTAAGATTATGTAGTGGTTTAATAATTCAAAAGCAGAAACTGTCTGGACACTGAATCATCAGACATGTACATTTTCTGCATCTCAAGAGAGTCTACTATGCCTTCCACTGAGCTTCCAGACAGAAGATTATGTCGTTTGCTGCTCACAAAGAACACTGACCTAGAGTGAACTCAGTTAATGTAAGACACTTCTTTTAAGTGCTACACATATATTTCACATATTTAAAGAGTGAACAGTTATAAAAGTGAATGTCAGAGGAATTTGCCAGCTTTCAGAAAACTATTTGCTTCAAAAGCAACCTAGTCCACTACACACACATTTTCTACAAAGAAATTTTGAACATCTTAAAATTATTCGAATACGTATGTGGATAAAATTGGGGAGGAAAAAAAAAAGAAAAATATCCTTACTAAAGGCAGCATAAACTAAGGCTTGATGTTTCTTCATCCAGGTTCATACAGATAAGAGGGTCTGGTTGCCAAACACAGAACAGAGGTTACATTCTTAGCTCCTTACACTGGATTTCAAAGATTCACATTTAATGCATGGGATTTAAACCATGGTCAATAAATTATAAAGTAGGGTTGTACAAACATCTCATTGTTTAATTCTAAGTTAAAATAATGGGAGTACATGCAGGAGCAGCCCTCTTGCTCCTTTAAAAAACCTGACAAATAACAAAACCCACAAATGAGATGTGCATTATCATTACAAACTTTTCAAATAAAATAAATTCATGAAAAATACATCTGAAGTAGTATTTAAATGGTGTTAAATCTGCTAAAATGATTTTCTCCTGAGCTGATGCTAAGGCTTAACAAGGGATAAAAGAAATACTCTGATTGGCTCATGAAATACTAGTTAAGGATGTGGAGTGGTTGCTATGTGATGTTATAAATAATTAGCATACCTTGTTTCAGATAGAGCCATGGCCCAGATTTATGACTGCACAATGGCTCAGCAAACTAGAGGGCTAGACTGCAACTGTAAGACCCTGCACTGAGGAAAAAGGTTTATTATTCTTAGGCAGTTTGAGAATAGCATCTGGAGTCTTAGGAAATTTATCCACACCATGAAACGCAGTGAAGCATCTGTTCATTAAAACACAAACAACACCGGCAGGCAAGCACTGCTACAGGAAGAGACAGAGAGAGGTTATGTGACAATAACAGACACATCTACAGTGGCAATGCTCTCCTCTCCCTCATAGCATCAGCACCTGACCAGGAAAAATAAGCTATCAGAATATGAGAGAACATCACATATTTTAAAATAGCCACAGAGAATACAAAGGCTCAAAAAGCTATAGCTGCTTTATTAGAGAGTTTGGGCAGACAAGTGAAAAATATCACTCAGCCTAAGAAGTTGTTCTGTTTATAGGAAAGGACAAAAGTTTTGGATAATCCTCATACGCTGAGAGAACATGTTTGTTTGCTGTGTTAAACATGTCATGGCTGGGAGAGAAAGGCATTTCTCTAGAGAAGGGAAAAATGGACAACAAAGAGTGGATTTCTTTTTCTTCAAATAACTTCCTTTACATTTTGGGAAGGGAGGCTCTCTTTTTTTAATCTCAGATTTGAGAAATTCACATGTTAATGGTTAGTGGGAAAAAAAAAGACACAGCAAGAGACTATGTGCTAACTTGCCTCAGGCTTCTTCTGAGCAGTGTCTAGAAAATAATCCAGCCTGTTGAATTATTTTTCATGTTTGGTTCTGTCTAACAAGAATAGCACAACACACCAAGTCAACTGATAATCATGCTCCCAGGAAACCGAAGGGATGTCACCAATAAATTATAATTTCCACCATGGATATGTTTATGTAAAAATATTGACACAATAATTGAAAAAAAACTCTTGCAATCTATGTAATTCTTCTAGCACACAGCTATACAAAAAAGGTAGCTTGGGGGAAAAAATTGTCACAATTAATTAAACATAATTACAATTATGAACTTTGTCTTCTTTGCATTCAATTTTTACCACTATTTTCAAAACCAGCCAAGCATACTGAAAAAAAAATACCCTGATAAACAAAACTACAAATTGGGACAGAAAACCAGTATTTACAAAATATGCTTGCAGTAATTTTTTTCAAAGTGCAATTATTAAATGTCAGACAGAATTGTTTATTCCAAACACAGCTCTCAATCCAGAATTATATTTTAAAATCTCAGAACTTAGAACTAGTTATAGCAAAAGCCATGTAACCTTCAAGGCTTTGAGTAGCTCTTGCTCTGAAGTGTAAGCAAAAAAAATCCAGACATCAAAACATGGCCATGGTTAGGCTGCCTAGATGAGACAGATGCATCAGTAGTTTTCCTACTGAAGCATTTTTAGCTAGCTGCTTTTTACAGCTTTAAAAGAGGTACACTGGAGAAGTTTCTCAACTGCTTTAGAGAATTGTAAATCGGGCACAGAATTGTTAAACATTTTGCCCAGGATCATACAAAGCTTAAATGAAAAAGTTGTGCTCTCTTGAGCAGTAAACATCTGTCCAATGCTTTTGCATCACAGTTTAAAATGTCCTACAAGATACATTTAGCACGATTCACCAGCTCCAGACACTGACTGCCAGTAAGGAAGCAGCACGTTCAAGAGTACTTTCTTATTATAGGTTTCCTTTATCTGGTACTGTAGTATCTTTATTCCAAGATATTTTCATTTTACCATTTAACAAACATTATCAAATGCTGACAAGAATATTTTCTGAACAGTACACCAGCATTTATGAACACAGCAAGTGTATCTGGCTCTCCAAACCTTTTAGTTCAGACATGGAGAGAGTTGTCAAGTTATCTTTAAATCTTTTTTAAAAAAAATTATTTTTCAAGCAAGGTCAGTACAGAAACAAAAGCCAGAACTGTGTGCAAGAAGGATCTGAAAACCCCTGGAAAGCAGGCTGACATCGTCCTTTCAGTTTAAATATAACCTCTCCCTGCAGCAGGCATATCATTGTCACTGGACTCTACTACTTGCATCAGGCCACACGTTGAGAGCCTGTCCTAGGTGGAAGAAGACATGTAGTATGTAGGAAACCTGTTTTTTAAGAGTGCATTCTCTACAGAGACTCCATGAGGCTATTGCTATGGGGATCAGACAATGACACTTGAACTGGTTGAATGATACCAATGGAGCTCTTAGGAGTTAGCTCACAACCAGCTTGAAAGCCTCACGGTGAAATAAGTCTGCTCTGGCTATGACACATCATGCTTTGTTCTCGATAGCTACTGAAGAAGCCCTAAACTCTTTTTGACTCTTAAGAACGTTATTCTGTGAGAAAAATCACAAACAAGCTTATTCTGATACCACCTGAAAAAAGAAACAAGCCAATAGTTTGTTGCTTAGTGTACCTCAAGTAATTTTTATCATTTACATCAAGTCAGGAATTAACGCTGCAAAATGCATCTCACAGGAAAGGCCCTATCAAAGAGAACTCAATTCCCATATGTTAAAGAATAAATAAAAGGTTCTAAGATTAGAATCCTAATGCCTCCTTTTATTTTGGTTAGCATGTCAGGATTAGTCAATATTCCCATCCAGAAGGGATTGTGGATTCTTTAACTGTCCTTTTACAGACATGTGCTCACCTGTGCAATGATTTATTAATGACTGGTTACCTGGGAAGCAGGTGGTTAGGTGCTCCATTAGTGCTTCTTGTGTGACTTGTTTTCGGGCAGAGTTCATTGCTGAGATCGCCAGGCAAAGGATTTCCCCAAGTGGAATAAACTGTGACTGACTGATGGGAGACATGCTGATGGGTGATACATCACCTGTAAAAAGACAACAGATGTGCAGTGAAGCATTTTGTTTAAAAATCTCTCATAGAACAAGGATACAATTGGCAAAAATTCACACAGCTCTCTAGTCTTTGTACTAAAACTCTTACAATGGAGAACCATTCAACAGCTTATTTCAAAACTTGGACATAGTGAACATTGGAAAATGGGAGATAAATGCTATGCAGACATAGTTTCTCAAAAGGAGCAACAGATTCAGAAAAATGCCAACAAATTAGCACCCATGGTTGCAAAACCTTATGCTTAACATTCTCCTAGGTAACTGCACAAACAAAATAGTCACAGGTATTTCTCCGGACATAAGAGGAAAGATTTCATTCCCCTTTCAAAGGATAGCAGTATGGATCACCCACCATTTCCACTTCATAGAATACTTTTTATTAATAGCAACAAAGATCAGAAAAAATGTTGCAAGATTATGAATAACATTTTCACTCCATTGATAATGCACAAAACTCTCTTTAGAGGCCCAAAAGCATCAAAACACCTTAAGACTGACACCCTGAATAAATCTCTCCTGGATCCACCAGTCAAAGATCTTTGTGTGAACCAGGTAATTTTTAGAAGAGAAGTTTTAGTTTCAGGATGGCCTGAAAATTAAATTTGTTGTAACTTTTCTTATGTTGTCTTTACAAAAAATACATTAACCTACACTTAGAAGAATAATTGAGATCTTTAAAAAGTTATGGAAAAATTACAATTTGATAATACTAGCATGACTTCACAAATACACATACACAAGTGCATTTGAACATACTATATCCAAGTGCAAAAATCGTTTTTGATTCTGCTCTGTACCTCCCCTTGAAGTGGTACCAGTTCCCCAATGATGTCAAAGACAGGAAAACAGAAGGCTAGAGAATTTTCCTTGCCAATAGAAAAGGAATGATAAGGAGTAACAGATAGAACAAGGGGTGCTTTTCTGGCCACAGGTCAGTCAATAGCCAAGGATTAAGTTTTACCTAAATGGCTTTGAAATTTCAGGAAAATAACTCTATTTCTGCTGTCACAGAGCAATAACTTGTGATCAAATCAGGAAACAAAGTACTGGAAAATAATTCAAATTTTCATCCATAATTCAGAGGATCTAATATTTACCCTATTAATTCTATATTCCTATTATGTCTACTAAACAGGAACAGCAGCTTCTAAAACTGATTATCAAAATGCATTTAATCTTGCATTATACTCAGCACTTTGGGCAAAAAAAAAGAATTAGTGGGAGTAGCAAATTGCATAACTGTCTCAGTGAGACTTATGAGCAATATTTTTCAATCACCAGCTGTACAATCTGTTGTACAACAGTGATACACATTACCCAAGACACAACGATGACTTAAAATACACTTTTGTGCTATGCTGTCTCCTGATTGTTTCTGCTCAATAAGGCCTGACTAGGTCAGGCAGCATTCCTTCAGCTTCAACACAGTGCACCCCAAGATCCTCCTCATTTGTATCTGACCACAGAATGGTGGCCTTAAAATATAACCTTCTCTGGACATTTTTTATTCATATACACCCGAAAAGTTCCTCTCACATGCTTTACAGACAATGGCAAAAAGAACATATGCAGCTTATAGGGAAACATGAGAGAGACATGTTCACATGACTTGGGAGCAAACACCATTTGTCCCCTCATCATTTGAGAATGGATAAAGAACATCAGTTATTATATTACTATTTACTAATAATTATATCTCCTGTCAGTTTAAACTTGTTCATAGACAAATCTTTGTAATTAGCCAGACACATAAGTTTACCAACTTTGATCACAAGTCACCATGTACTTCATGTAAGGGATCAGTTTCTTTACCGATTAGTTTCATGTCTAAGAAGCATCAGAATTGTGGTAAGAATTATGCAGATTTAGCTAAGCAATTTAAGAAATTACTGTCTTTCACACACAGACTATCTGTGTCATGGGTATTCTTGTGAGCACTACTAAACTGAGTTCAGTGCAATATCAAATAGATTGGCATATATTGGCCTCGGTTGAGGTTTAATCTTACCAGGTTCACTGGGCACTGAACTGGACTCTCTGCTGTCCTGGTTTTGTCTGGGTTAGAGTAGCTTTAAGGGCATCCAGGTGAACGGCAGCAACTTCCTCATTTGTTTCATCTGGACGAAGGATTTGGCAATTTCTTAAACCCAAGCACTGTGGCAGGAATATGTATCCCTGTGCCTACGCCCAGCCATGCACTCACACTGCCACCTACACAGCTGCCAGGATGGGACAGTGGGAGGAAGACGTCTTTCTTTCCCTTGCAAGGGAATGATACAGTCACAGCTAAGCAAAAAGACACTTAAGATGTGAGGAATGTAGGCTTTAATACCATAATCTGCTTCCTGAAGTGGGAAAGGGACTCAAGGAGGTTTATACATAAAGCTTTGCTCTGCAGCCCTGCAGCTGCCCCCGAGGGATGCTTGGACAAGAACTCAGAAACCAGATGCTCTGTTCACTTCCAGAAGCAGCCCATCCCTCCCCCCTGACTGCCAAGAGCCTGCAGAGATCCACCTCTCGGATCCTTCCAGTTGGGACTTAACTTTTACTTAGCCAGTTTTAAGTTAAGAAAAATAAAGTTTGCCTGGATTTACTAACTTTGCACAGCCCTTCCTTTCATAGCAGGCCTTCAGCATGGAATTGCTTTCTAGGATAGCGTGCCGGAAACATTCAGCCTGCCAATTTGACCCCTGCCAGCTGGACTCTTGTCAACAGGAACAAGCCATGTATTTCCACTGAAATACTAACTATACTTCACATAACTCATCGACATGAAACATTCAGTATCAGTTCCTTAATGTTAACAAAATCTCTAGCAAAGCGTGCTACAGTTAGCATGCCAGGGTAACACACATCCTGCTGCAGATATTTGGGAGCTTAACGACCATTTAATTAACTATAAGATTACTATAATTGTCCATAAAATCATAATTTAAATGGTTTTACATGTAATAGAAACGTTCAACAAATACTAGTTTATGAGAGGCCCTTTCTTTCTGTTTTGTATGGGACTGTCACCAGTTCTTTTTCCACTGAGTGCTTTTCAACCTTCTTCATTGTGACAGGGGAACTCTTGTTTCACCTCTGTTGTGACAGAATGATCTCCATAGACTGTTGTTCATAACTGCCTGCTGGAGATAGTTACTGGCTCTTGTTTAAAAAGGCTAGCACACATTTTGAGCAGACCTAGTGATAGAAAGCCAAAATCCCCTCACTCAGGGAGGCTCTAATTTGCCAGATTTTATCTTAACTATCCTGTGGCTCTGGGAAATTACACACACTCTTGTGGTTATAGTTAAGTGAACAAACTCCTTTGATGCACAATAACAGCAAATATCTTGCGTCCATGAGATAATATAATATATTAACATCAATTACACATATAAATACTGTTTAGCCTGTTGAACAGAAGGTTTACTACAACTTCTTTAGGAAAGATCTGCTTAAAAAGAAGCAAATATGCTTTTGCTAGCTTTTTTTGAAGACCACATCACTTGCATAAAACATCTAGCATATGGCTCCTGTTAGCTCTGACTGATGCTTGTCTCAAGCAGCTTTCTTTTGAAATCAAATTACTAGCCTTGACTTTCATATGTTTATGTTCCCAATTAAGGGAAAAACAGAGCTCAGAGAGCAGTTTCCGCCAGCTGACTTGTTTAAATACACGATATATACATATACAGAGAGTTTTAGCTCTGATCCTGCAGCGTCTTTCCAAACTTTTATCTAAATAATTTAAAAAAACAAAGTTTTCTAGACTTCTTGTTTTTAAGTGGCTAAGCCCATACGAAACAATGAATGGGAATTGTCCTCATTTATGCGTTGGGGATTTGTAGCACTACCCTGGGGAAAAAAATATTTTTTTTACTTATAACAAACGATTATGTTGCACATAAAAGATTCTGAAACACTGGGAACCATAACTATCCTTAACACACAGATGAGAAAGTGATGGTCTAACATAGCTGAGAATGAAAATTCAGGCATCCTGAACCCATACCAGCCAGAACTTTTCCTGTTCCAGTGGATCTAGTGTGTCTGTTCTCTCAAAATCCGGGTACTACCATTTTGGGAGAAAATGAGGCAGACTATATTCTGCACCACGTATCAGCAATTAAACTATCAACTACACACTGATGCCAGAACTTTTATTAGTGATTCTACTGCTAGAAAGAAGTGACCTGGAAGTCAAACTCTGTCTCATGAACTTTGCATAAAGATTACATGAGAAATCACCTCTTGACTTGCAAATAGAACCAACTCAGTACAGTCATTGTGAAGAAAAATTAAATAAATTACAGTGCTAAAGCACACTGTACTAGAATTTACACACTCTATTTCCCTGAAAAGAAGAAGAAACCCTCTGATTACACTCTGCATCCCATAAAATATAGGAAGACAAAGCCCAGTTTCATTTCTCCATTCAGACTCTCAACACCTTTTTTTTTTCCTTATGGATTAAGACAAACTTTAAACATGATTTTTAGCCTGGTTTCCACAGAAAATGAGGGTTGCACAATCACAATCTGTGTGTGTGAATGCGCCAGAGAGGTCAAGCCTTACTAGAAAACTGATTCTAAAACAAGTGTTTGCAATGCATGTTCCATCTGTACAGAGCTTCAGGCATAGCCACCTCCCACTAGACAGGAGAGAATCCAGTCAAAAATCATTTGTCAAGGGAAATCTGACTTCACTACTTTTGCTGCTTACAGAACTACATTATTAAACAGAAAGTGTCAAACTAAAGCACAGTAACTTCATGGCACTTCAGGATTACAGTGGTGGTTGCAACAGAAATCCCCTCCAAAATATTTCTTGCCAACAGCCTGTTCTGATCAACACCTGCCTATGATTTCACTCTGGGAAGAACTACATAAAGGCCTTTTTCAAACAAAAGGCAGCTAACAAAACCAAAACTACCCATAATGGGCAAAAAGAGGGCTCTTCAGCCAAGAATATTATCACTTCATTTCAAGAATACTGTAAGTGAAAAGTCTCTCCTAGAAAAAAGTATTTAAAGAAGGGACAGATGCTGAAGAAGTTATGCCTCTGGCCTATGTTGCACAATTACCCCTTTTTGCCCCAAACCCCATGACTGAATTACTTTATTTATACAATACTTACATAGATGTAGCAAACAAAACTATTTTTCCATGAATTCAAAATGAGGACATATAATTGCCATTTTAAGCTAGACGTTCCCATCGGTTTGAACAACAGAAGGGAGAACATGCAGAGTCCTGTGGTATTACTCAGATTACTCTGGAATACCATGAATCTGCACTAGCACAGAAAAGATCACATTTCACTGGCAAAGTCTGTAACAAAGCAAATTAGATGTGTTGCTAGTGCTGTTCTCAGACATAGTCTAAATCCTCCTTTTAAGCTACATTTCTTGGAGTATTTTATAAAAAAATCTGCATGCTGTGTTTACTAAACAGCTCCACATATCAGAGGACTGATAACAATGATAAAAAAACACATTAAAGATTCGTCCATTTATTCCTGCTTCAGAGCAGCATAAAGACTCAACAAATGCAGTAACACAAGTTTGCTAACCAACAGGCTCCTCCTGCACCTCCAAAATGCACACACACCACAACAAATCAGGAAGGCTTCCAAGAATGGGACCACAACAAATCTAAACAGCCTGAAGAAAACAAGGCAAACTTAGTAAGGACCAACCATATAACAAGCACTTGCCTCTAAACAAAGTTCTAGTTCCTTACCAGTTATTAGCTTCAACTGTGTAAATTATCTTTTTAACCATTCAGATTCAGCTAAAATCATGATCTCCAGGCTCACCAAGTGGCACTAACTTTCAGGAACAGGTGCTGAATTGCCCACAGTCAGCAGACTTGTCTTTCATGCATATTTCCTGTGATTTAATATTCCTTCGCTTTGTTCGTGTCCTGTGGCCAGCTGCCTCCTGATCCAAAGTGATATCCCAGCACGTGTTACAACTATGATCATAAAAAGTTTCTGCTGGAGCACGGAACTTTCCCAGAGGATTCAGCTGAGGAGATTTCTGGAGCACTGCTTATCCTGGGAAGGAGGAGGGTGGGACTGTGTTTTTTAATATATTGTGTGCTTTAGAATGTGTTTCCCCAAACAGTATTTTTCAAATGCATCTTTTAATAAATGCCTGTGTCTATATTCCTGGCACACAATATGTTAAAAAAGGGGGACTTACCTGAACCCCTATGGTCTGGTTCCATGCTCCAGTACAGTATCCAGAGTAGCTGTGATGTAACAATGTGCATTTTGGGGCTTTATATCACTGTGGAAGCTGGCTGAATGCAGCATAGGTCAGTGCCACAGGACCTGAAAGAAGAAAAACAAAGCATGCTTTTAGGCATCAGTATGCTGAACACCCTCCTCTAAAAGCAGGATATAGGGGCTTATTGAAAAAAAGAAAAGCAGTTATCTATGCAGGTCCACTGAAAGGTACACTATTTCACACAATTCTCACACAAGCATGAGAAATAAATGGTTAAGAAATTACAGGGGAGGTAGAGAATCTAAAAGGGACTACAAATATAACTCCCACACGGTGTTTTGAAAACATCTCTCTCCTTTTGCCCTGTTTTTACGGAACGGCTGGAATCACATTCTGACACCACCCCCTGCTCCGAAGGCACTCACAGTCTTTGCAAAGCACCTCTCCACTGCAGTGCCTCAGGATTCTGCAGTGTCACTCCTCTTCTCCCTGGCTCTCTGCAAAGTGAAGTCATAGGAATGGATCAGCCAACCTGACTTCTCACTACCCTGCCCAGAATCCTTTGTGAACTGAAATGAGTCATCGCTCTGAAAAAATCCACAGCGCAATGTTCCAGGTTTCTCCCTGTGTCTGCGCTGGCTTCTTTGTCTCTGAAATGAAGTGCTTATGCTTCTGGAACAGTGCCCAGCTGCATTGTACAGGATAACAAGCCAGCCTTCTCATTAAGTGGACAAGAAAGCTATTTACATGCATTAGAAAAGACAAGTTAAAGCTTTAACCCTCTAGTCAAGACAAAAAAATTACCCCATCGTATCTTCCTGACGTAATACACAACTCCCCCAATACACAGAGACACAAACGCACAGACATACATGGGCAAACACACAGTTACACAGAGCAGTATTTTCTTAAATTTATCATGACACTTACCAGTTTTTACTCTATTGATTAAAAAGACAGATTTACTCTCCTTTGTCAGTCCTGAAGAATGCTGCAGACCTGCACGTAACAAACAGCTCTGCTGTACACTGTATCAAAGTTGTGCTGCTGTGAACTGCTTATCAAAAAATTAGAAGCAGTGGACAAGTTCACACAAGCTCATTTTTCATCATCCCATTCACCATTTGGGCTCACAACAAAGTGATCCCTGAAACCATGCCAGACAAAATGTCAAACTGCTCCAAGTGCCGAGGGCCAGCAGAGCTGCTTCAGCTTCTGCTGCTCCTGACAAAGAAGGTAATGCTCAGAACGAGGTCACTGTGTCAGGATCTCACTCCCAGTGCTATGTTTTATCCTTTGCTTGGTGAGGATATGGTAAGCTAAAGCATCAGGAAAACACAGAAGAGGTAGGAATAGCATATGATGAGAGACAGATGCTGCTGTTTTGGAGAAATGTTTTTAGCTGTTTGGAGATTTTCTTTTCAAAGAAGGAAACATTTAAAGTTGCCTTTACTGCAAAAGAACTATTTCTAGTTATGATCTAGTCTCCAAACTGAGAAGAACAATACGCAGAAATGGGGGTGCAAACAGAAAAAGGAGTCTTGCCACAAAGCCCTTCTTTAAAGGCTCCTAAATTCTAAGCACTCTGAAATAGTTTGAAGCACAGAAGGCACATAATCCATAAAATTTGAAAACACAACACTTTAGGACTCACCTGTCCTGTGCTGGAACAAGTAGTTCTCCTAGGTTCTCCCCTAAACTACCACACCAGGTGTTCAGGACTGAATGCAATACAAAAGTCACCTCCTCCCTATGTTGCAAGCCCTGGCCTTACAACTACCCTGGCAGTGACAGAGCACAACCAAGACTGAAACAGGTCTATGTAAGTGTTTCAAGAGGACAATAAATAGTTGGGTTACACAACTAACAACCATCGCTTTTGGTTACAGGTCTATGGAGATTGTTACACAGCAAAGCCATACTGTAAAGCAAGTTAACTTGCAAGTGTTAGGTAAATCGGGTGCTTTGCTACACCTGTAGTTGCACAGTAGCCATGATCTCAACATTAAAAGCAGAGGTTTTGCTATGCACAGTCATCAATTTCTGTGCTCTCTGAAAGGCCTCATTTCAGGAAATCTTCCTTCAACTTTAAAGTTGTTTTGCTTTTCCTGGGGCTGCAGGATCAGCCACAACACCTCTAATGAATCCAACTTGGCATTTGCAATGTTTGGGTCCCATAGGGTTATCCTGTGGAAATTCTTGTTGTTCATCTGCTAAGTCCACGCCCACTTTACAGCAACAAAACTCATTCCAAGAAAAATTTCTGTGGGCTTAAAAGTGAGTTACAACAAACATTGAAGGGAAAAACAATGTGCTTTCCCTTTGCCCCAGACAACACTCATGCAAAGCTAAACCGCTGGGCCGGTGCTCGCAGTACGGTTCTCGCACGCACACACACAAGTTCTTGCAGCAGCAGCCATGCTGCTATCACCAAAGTCAAAATACTGCTCAAGACAGATAAAGGTAATACTACTACAGTCCAAACACCTTTTCTCTCTAACAAACTTCTCTAGCACTTGAACTCAAATTATACACACAGGATCAGCCCAACTATTCTGAACAGACTGATACAACCCCAAGCTCTTTCAGGGATACAATTCCTCTGGTATGTCTCACACCTAGAAATACCTGGAATGCACTGAGCATACACATGTACCTAGGGTGCACAGACATCTCATGTGCACATGCACCCAGGCATGCCTTTACCAAATTCATCAGCTTACAGTACCATTACATAGCCCTTTAATCCATATTAAGAACAGTGAGAAGTTCCCGATACCTCAAGCATGGCAGAGAGCAGCAGTGAAAGGAGAGACCAACAGTGGGGAAAATGTAAATGAGAATGTTAAGAAGAGCTGAAGCTGATGGATAAATCAGTGCTGTCATCATCAGTGATGTTACTGCAGCATGGCCTCAGAGGAGGAAGTCCTAGTAAAAATATCACATTGTGGTAACACTCCCCAATCAAGGCAGCTACTCTGTTCCTGTATCCTCCTTCAGATCTCATTCCACTGGCTTTTAAAAAAAGCACACTCTTCTAGTGCTTTTTCACATTCTGCCCCTCCTGTCCCTGTAATCTTTCTAGAGGACTCCTCT
Organism: Acanthisitta chloris; assembly: GCF_000695815.1. NCBI lineage: Eukaryota > Metazoa > Chordata > Aves > Passeriformes > Acanthisittidae > Acanthisitta > Acanthisitta chloris. Next base: position 74,346 of record NW_008661602.1, read on the forward strand.
GCATTTACACGAACTTATATAACTTCCCTTTAAAAGCAAAGACCAGAATTCGGTACCCTATTCTAGAATCATAGAACCACAGAATCATAGAATCAACCAGGTTGGAAAAGACCTCAAAGATCATCAAGTCCAACCCTACCGTCGTTACAAGACCATGGCACTAAGTGCCACATCCAGTCTCATCTTGAAAACCTCCAGGGATGGTGAATCCACCACCTCCCCAGGCAGCCTAGTCCAATGCCTGATTCTCTGTAAAAAACCTCTTCCTAATATCTAACCTAAAGCTCCCCTGGCAGAGCTTGAGTCTATGCCCTCTTGTCCTACTGCTGCTTGCCTGGGAGAAGAGACCAACCCCCACCTGACTACAACCTCCTTTCAGGGAGTTGTAGAGGGTGATAAGGTCACCCCTGTGCCTCCTCTTCTCCAGGCTAAACAATCCCAACTCCCTCAGCCTCTCCCCATGGCACTTGTACTCAAGTCCCTTCACCAGCCTCATTGCTCTTCTCTGGACCTGCTCTGGCACCTCAATATCCTTCCTGAACTGAGGGGCCCAGAACTGCACACAATACTCAAGGTGTGGCCTCAGCAGCACCGAGTACAGGGGCAGAATCACCTCCCTGGTCCTGTTGACCATGCTGTTCCTGATACAGGCCAGGATGCCCTTCGAAGTCTCCAGCTATCCTCTCACCTGCATCAGGTATCAGGAATTTGAAATTTCATTACTTTTAGTGGAAATACCCTGCCCTACACCCTGCTTTTCCCCCCCCCCACAGCTATACTATATTGGTGGTTCACTGTGAACAAACAATTCCAGGTATCTTTTTTTATGCTACCTGCAAATGAGTCTAAAGCAAAGATTCCTGGATTTGACTCCCAAGACTAGGATCTTGCCCACTATACTTTAACAGCTCACTCTGTAGATACGACTAAGGTTCTCTGACCATCCAATTCTTCTCACTTGCTATCCATTTTTTAAGCATCTCCACTTATCACATTCTAAAAAGAATCTCAAAACCTAAAATGAAAAATAAACAATACTTTAAATGTTACCTAATGCAGGACAGAACCATAACCCAGTGCCACACTTGCTAATTCAACAACCCAGGAAACGGCATTTGAATGAACCCCTTGAGCCTTAACAGGAACAACAAACCAACCAACACAACTCTCCCCCTCAAAAGCCCAGTAGGTAAAACAATTGTCTTTTTAGAATTCAGCTACTAAAAGAGGTTTCTTTAAATTATAGCATCTGATATTTTAAACCACACAGAATTCTCTAACACATTTTGTCACTAGGACCACAAGGTGGGAGGGGAAGAGGGTTTGGGGTTTTTTTCATAGAAACCTGCTACTACCAAATTAATTTGATTAATGTTAAGGCTATATTGTAATCCATCACACCAACACCCCACCCCCTCAAAAACAAAGCCTGCCTGTTCTCTGGCAGCAAACAGCAAATGCAAGGAAAGATAGAAGCATTAAAAATATCTGACACTAGAGGAGATTTGGCAAGAGAGAGTGAGCACATAAGAAACAAAGGAAACAAAACCCAAAAAACAATGATAAACCTCGATATTGTCTTTTAGGGTGGAAATTTTAAAAGGCAGAGAAAAATACTCTTTTTCAAACACTCCTGGAAGCACAGAACATGGCTGTTGAAAGCAACGTGTTCTTTGCTATCCTCTTCAATTTAGCCAGAGCACATTTTCAGTATGGCTGGAGATGCTGCAGCAAATACTCAGCAAGTATCTAGTCAGCACCTAAAATTCTTGAAAGGTGAAGTGATAATTAGCAATACAACCCAATGACATAGTGCACTCTCTCTCATTTATATTGACTGCTGTAACCATTAAAAGATTTTTCATCCCAAAGACAATGCTGCGGTGGTTACAGCTTTTCAAACCAATAGTGATGACTGGCAGATAACTTCAGGTTAAAATAAGAACCTGCAACACTGAACACAAGTCCCATGGTACTGCAGCAGCCTTTAACAGTCCAGTTTTTCCTGGCTAGGAAAGAACCGATGAAAAGGCCAGGCATGGAATCAATTAAATTAGTGCCAAAGTGGTTTTAAAAAGAAAAGGTTAGACACTCCAAAGACTTAGTAGTTGAGAGTCTACTGGCTCATTTTTTTTCCCTGTAGTGGAAAGCAGAGTTTTTCACTACAGCTGGAGTACATTTAAGAAGAAGTACTTTAATGCTTATGAAATTGAAATATCTTACACCTCAATACATGAAGAAGCTATACTAGTATATTCTGGGCCCCATGCTCTACCTGTGTGGGGTAAATGCAGTGGCCCCTGTTTCCCACAGTGGCTCAAAATACTTTCAAATTGTGTCCTTTGGTCTCCTCTGTGTGGGGATCAGCTGTGAGGATGGGAACATAGGAAATGCCATGGCACAACAGTTCAGCAACTCACCAAATCTGCTGCCTCTCTCCTGTTGGTCAAGCATCTTAGAGGAAGCATTAGAAAACCAACTGCACACATTGCCACTACTGTATACTGTGTCTTAAAGGGAACTGCTCTTGTTCCAGACAGAAACAGTTCTTTTGAGATCCTTGAGGACTGTCAGATTTTCCTTCTTTCTCCCAATGACTATCAGCAAATGCAGCAATCAAAAAGTACCTCCTCAAATAAATAACAGTACCTGGAACCAGGGGTTCCCATGGTTAAACAACTGACTAGATGAAATGTTTCCTCCTGTCCATTTCACCTGTTTTTTACTTTTGAATTTTACTGAGCACTCATTTTATTACAGGAAGCAATAAACCAAACCCTACAACAGACGTTTTACTACTATTACAACAGTAACACCTCCTTACCTCCTGCTGTTTCATTTTTAAGTGAAATTTCAGGAATCTGAAAATCTCCTTGTCCAAGACTCATAAAACCAAACATGGTATCCAAAAGCAGGATGAAATCAATTTCACAGACAGACCTCCCTTGCATGACTTCTTACGTATCTCCTCATTTATGCAGTCTTAAGTTTAGACTTTTAATTACCACTCCTGACTCATCTACCACGTTTGCCACTGACTTCGTCAATGCGCAGACCACGCTCCTAAAAAAGCATGAAACTTAACATATTTGAGCACTTTTTTGTCAGTGTTCACTGCATTGCCTTATACTATGTTGCTGATGTCACTATTCTGCAGAATTGCTCAGCTGGTTCACTCAGCTGTCGCTAGTGCCTTCTGAAATCCTCCTCAGCAATCTTAATGAACCTGAACAACTGTGATCTGACAGATAGGGTTACCACTTCATTATCCATTCGATTCTTCACATTTTTAATACTGCTATTAAAACTCAAACATTTGCTGTTTGTCCCTGCTGCACAAAACACTGTTAACCATTTCCAGGGGCCAGAACTGACCATTCGTCTTTTTTTCTCCTCTGTAAACTAAACTGAGCTCAACGAGACTTTCCTTTTGGACTTTGACCAAGCATTTATAAAGCACTAGAGCGTGGAAGAGTTCTTGTGCTCCCTGAGTGTTGCTATGACCCAGTTTTCTGAAAGATGAGAGCACATAAAAATAGTTGTGTCTTTGCCCTCTTCTTCAGTATAGACAGACCTAAACTAGGATATCAAGGCTAGATTCCTGAGACAATCCCAGGAGCCGATGATGATCTCAGCTTAATTGAACTAAACCAAAAGGCTAGTAAAAAGGAGTATTAAGGTAATTTCTTGAACAAATTTCGCAAGTAACCACTGGACACAGAGAGAAAAATCACATCTAAAAAAAATGTTGAGATCAAAGCACAGGAGATATATAAAGCCAAGCTCCAAATGAATGTTATGCCATAGCAAGATAGCATTTTCTTAACACACATTAAGACAACAACAACAAAAGTCATTCCTTGTCTTGCCATTATGTTGTAATTCCTTACTCTTCACCATAAGAAAATAGGCCTTACAATTACCATCATATTGTTTCAATGAGCTGCCCCCACAGGCAGCACTCAAACTCACCCAGACCTTATGGATCTGAGGGCACCTCCTACTCAGAAGGATAAAAAACATCTCCATCAGAGCCAAAGCCTGACAAAGCTCCCTGCTTCAAAAGTATTTCTGATCATGAGTAAACACTGCACTGCACATGAAGGGGAGGGTGTATGCCCCTCTCCTCACCTGGACACCCCCTCTGAGAGGCTGGAACTGCTGCACAGACCAGCCCTCAGAAACACCTACAGGGGATGCAAGTGACCCTGAAAGCATTTTGTGAAACCCCTGGTGTTCCTCCTGCCTGTTTGCTAGCTGCAAGTTTTAGTCTGAAAGAGCTGGTGTAGAAGCTATCTAAAGAAAAACCTAGGCTATAAAGATCAAATTAGCAGCAGAAGATTGGAGAGGAAAAACAAGAAACAATTCAAGTACGAAAGGACACAGGAAGGGAACTGTGAGGAAAGAGATGATTTTTGCTTGATTCCTGAAGCAGGCAATGCAGCATATGAGATGTTACTGATAAAAGAAGACTTGTTAGAAGAATCTAAATGCTTAGCAGGGCTAAATGGAAGCAGAAATAATAACTAAATGGTAAAAAATAAAATTAGTATCTCCAGCAGTAGGAAGGCTGGGAAAAATATAAGCATCTCCAGAATTGCTGGAATAAGGAAAGTGGGAATGGCTGCATATATCAGTGCAGAAAGAAGTGAATAAAGGACAGTTGTTTCGTGACGGCTGATCTGCATGTGCTCTGCATCCACTTGGTGCTTGCCTTTGTTTTATTTTCTAGGCTGACCCTCACCCCGTGCCACACAAACGATTCTGTGAAAGCCTCTGTTCAAAGTCTCAATTAAAAGCCTGAAAGAACAAACGTATCTTGCACTGCAGCCCCAAGTCTGAGCCCTGGTGCCAAGGACCCAGCAGAGGGAGCATCCCCAGCACAGCACCGGGCTCCGGTCGAGGAAACCTGCATCCTACACCAGCTTGGAATGAGCCCTTCTCTCCCGGTGTCTGAACAGGCAGAATAGCTAAAAAGAAACATTCAGCTTGATCTCCAAAGGCTTGCTTCCAAGCTTTTATGATGAAAGATCAAAGCTAGGGGAAGGGTGTGAGCTTACAGGACAGTAAAGAAAGTTGAGAGTAAATTCGTAGTGTGCATACTAATAAGACACACATGCAGCATCACTAAGGGAACATGTTAATGGTTTGGGCAGTTTGAATGAAAACACGTAAAAGCAGTTAAGTATGTAATCACCAACACTGTCTTTAGAAGTGTTCTGAAGCTTTATGGGAAGCTCTTCAAAACACACATGCACAAGTAGTTTCACAGAAAGAAGGTGTAATCCACAAGAACTTGAAAATATGAGGCTGCCCAAAGGGCATCCTGCTATGTCATACACGGTCTGCAAAACCTATACGTAAAGCTTGTGATTTTTTTTATTTTCAATTGTGGTATTTAATTTCTGGTATGACATTTAATTGAGGTATTGCAATGTAGATTTGTTATGCAACATCCAGTTGGGTATACTCTCTGAACACAATTTGGGGAACATCTGTGTAACAGAGACAAGATGGAAACTGACCGCAGGGCTTTGGTCTAAAAGATTAACTTACTGCCAGAATTATCTTCGTGCAATTATACCTATGTAAATATCTGTTTATTCTGGAATAAGAGTGTATTGTTTAACCTTAGTTTATACAACTTCCAAAAGTTGTACAGGTATAATTCTGCTAAATTCCTCTGAATGACCTTCCACATCATGTATAAAAGGGTGAAAATTAAAAATGAAACAATGAATAGCAAAAATAAAATACTGATTTTATTAGAGGCAAGCACGTGTCTTGCTGTTGTTCAATCATATGCTCCCTAATGTGGTCAAAAAGTAAATGTTTAAACAAAGGAATTACCCTTTTACTAATTTTTTTTCTGGGTTCTGATAGCTTCACTCTTCAAGAGTATAGAACCATTGACATTTAGAGTTGCAAGTACTATTTCTCTAAAAACTTCCTGTTATGGTACAAGGCAGAGATATTAAAGGAGCCAAATGTGGCTCTTATTGCCATATGTTGTTTCTAATAGTCACAGCTTGAGTTTCAAAACTGATGTAGATTTGTACTTTCCTTTATCTCCATTGAGAGCTGCTGTACTCTTGGTACTTCTTAAAATCAGGAGTGACTGAGAAGTCTACTTTTAAGACTTGAATGTAAAAGGAATCCATGCACATAAGTTACTTGAAAATACCAGAAAGTCATGGACACATCTCCTTCATACTTCCATTTATAAACCAGACTAAAAGTCTACTTTAGGGCATAGAGGTTTGAGGGTGATCTACATGCCTTGTTCCTGACAAATGATTTTCAATGGAAGTTTTGATGTAATTAGCATTTCCAAGAAAAGTTTGGGGGTTGCAAAATTATACTCTTAAGAGGTATACAGAGTAAGAAGTTCTTGGTTTTATATGACATCATTCTCATGATATCTTTGGAAGCTGAGGAAGCAAAAGCCTAGCTTAACTTCCCAGGGTCATTTTCCTTCTGATAACATAACTTCTTTCAAGGGCAGAAATTACCTTGTAATATATAATCACCACAGATTTTCCCCTCACACACAGCTTCTGACAGTACCATTCATCACCTAGGCAGACAGATATTATGCAAATCTGTTTGCCAAATACTGCTCCTTAGGAAGCATCTGCAGAACACCAAAAGTACACAAGCTCTCCCACAGGCCTCCAGAGTGGACCACCTCCTTGAACTACGGCTTCCAGTGAAGTTTCTGATATCACAGCATTCTCTGTAGTAACAGCCTATGGGGTCACAAATAAAGGATTATCACTTTGCTGCAGGATTAAGGGAACTAAGAAGCTGGTCCGTCAGAAGATGGGTCTTACTCCAAATAATGGGAATTAGGAGAATGCTGAAAATAAACAGGTTGTAAATTGTCTTTGTCTGGAATGTACCCGCTTTTCGATAACGCAGTAAAATAAGACATTGCTTTCACTGACAGTTCCCAAGCAATGGAATGAACTGCAGGCTGCCTCCTGAGCTATTACACAGGAGATGAATTCTGAAACAACTTGCCTAGCTTCTGACTCCTCCATCATTCGATTTTGCAAGCGTATACATCAGTCAGACCACTCTCCTCAAATGGTCTGCTGGTTAGTTTATTCACAAGTGTTCAAAGCTAGCAGTAAGTTGCACACAGTGACCACACAAAAAAACCAAACCAAAACAAAACACACAGCCTACAAAAAAAACCTGAAAGCCCAAACAAACAACAACAACAAAATCAAAAACAAACAAAGAAAAACACCAGAAGGAAGTCTGGAAACATCTTTCCCATTTCCCTAGTTTACTGGGCAGGCAAGGATTTGTGAACATGATTCCAAACTGGGAGTCTACATTCCTAAGAAAGACCAAAAAAAATGCATTGTAAGTTATAGTGCTTTAACTACTAGTTTAAAACTCAAGAAACAGTGATTATTTAGAAGAACCTTCCCTGAAAGATAGATTTACAGTCACAGGAATCTTTACTGCAAACATCACAGTAAGAACAAAACATTTGAAGGATTTGTGAACATGATTCCAAACTGGGAGTCTACATTCCTAAGAAAGACCAAAAAAAATGCATTGTAAGTTATAGTGCTTTAACTACTAGTTTAAAACTCAAGAAACAGTGATTATTTAGAAGAACCTTCCCTGAAAGATAGATTTACAGTCACAGGAATCTTTACTGCAAACATCACAGTAAGAACAAAACATTTGTATGAATAACATCATTACACTCTTTGTGGTTTCTCTTTTTCCAGCAATATCTGGTTTACTCCCCGATGAATAATCTGTTTAGAAGTTTTGTAGAACACAGAATTTCAGAACCTGTTTGAAACTATTCCAAAACCTTTATCTCCCCACTTCTCCACCGTGGAGCAAATCAAGGATAGCACAAACACAGTCATCCAAAGAACACTTCCTGGCCTCTCAAGGAACAACTGTGGCTCCCACACCACTATCCAGAGTACAGATTTGGTTACAGCTTTTAAAGGGCGTTATAGCCCAATGGGGGAAGGGAGAACAAAAAGAATGATGTTACCAGGTGACAACAGACTGCCTACATTATTCACAGAATTCCTATGCCCCACGCATGGTTGCACATCCAAAGACTTTTCCCACAGTTTTGAAGTAATTGCCCACTTTTCCAGATACCGGGCAACTCAGGCTGCCTGATGACTGGAAACTAGCTACTACATGCACATAGTCTCATCTCACATGTGCAGCAGGTCCAACACATCAGGTGTACTACGCATGCATAGTTTATCTGTCAGGGATTGTCGCAGATTTTAAGATTATTATCTAAAAATCCTAAATCAGCCTGGCCTGTAATTTTCAATATAGCTGTGATGCAGCCAGTTTAAGGAGTTGTACAACGTGAGCATATCTTGCAACTTCAGCATTTGAGTAAGGGCCTATTTGCAGCTGACTGGAGCTGGAAGGAGACACTTGCAGCATTATGAGCATAGGCACTAACACCAATTTCCATTCTAAAACTGGAAGAAAACGTTGGACAGCTTTGCAGTAGCTGATCATGGCTTCACCTGGAGTCTCAGCCACCAGTCTGGAAAACTTAATTTCTATTTTGGAGTAGGACAACTATTAAAACATTGAGAAGAAATAACACAGACAAGCTGACGAGATGTTTCACAGTGTTTTAAGTACACTTTGAAATTCTGCAACCTATTTAAAAACATCGTTTCTTTGCCCTCCAGCACTGGCAATAAAGAACCTCACAGGAAGTGCTTAGACAGACCAGATTTACTCGCTTTGCCACTAACCTCTACAGCTCCCTAGGCCTGTCAATAGCAGCTGGTTGGGCCGTCCTCGAGACACCAACCACGCGCTGAGCGCTACAGCCAGTGCCGGGGGTGCCCCGGGGCACCTAAACACTGCCGAGACACTCAGCCCTCACCAGTACCATCATCTTCCAGCAACCCGCGCTGATCCCGAGCACCCAGGGCAAGGCATCCCCCGTGCCTCCCGCTGAGCCCAGCATCTCTCTCTTCCCAAATCTTTCAAAGGAAAGCAACGTTTCAGGGCTCCCAAAACAGGGAAGAAAAGAAATATTCACCCAGTCTGAAGATGCAACGTCACCCTCACCCCTGCACTACACATTTTCAACTAAAATCCAGGGCAATGCTCTCCTCCACCCGTGCCCCGGCCGTTTTGGATGTAGAAGGAATTCCCAGCAGGACACGCGCCGCTGTGTGCTGCTGCTGCCGCCTTGAGAGTGGCCAAAATCACAGTCAGGGGGAGCTCAGAAACAAAATTTTTAAATCTTTTTTGTTGATCTGTTTATTTGGCCTTGGGGGTCATGGGGCTTTGTGTTTTCATTTAAGGCTGGGGATTTTACATGGTAGTAAAGCAGATTTCCATCCCATTCCTCTATGAGCACTCTGTCCTCATAAGAAACTCTCCCACATGAAGCAAGGGGACAGTGGGGGCTTGGTACTCAAAAAAAGCAACAGAGGCACAAAAGCCCCTCTGACTCCCTGAGGGCAGCACAGTGACAGGACATGTGCTGCTGATACCAGAAGTAAATCTCAACAGCCACTGCAACCATATCACTCCCCCTCTTCAAAAGTACTTCAAAACACGCTTCAAGTATTTTACATAACTTTTTAATTCAACATGACTTCATGACTGAACCAAGATTTCTGTTGTTTTGTTTTTAGAGTGTAAAACAAAAGACCAACAGCAAAAGACTCCCCTCTGGCTGCTACTGAGATGGAATCTAAACTTGTGCAGAAACTTTGGCCGATTTGCCACCTACATTTAAAAGGAAGTTATCATCTAAAAAGACAAGCATAAAGGAAATGTTTTTGCACAAGAAGGGTAGAAAAACCCACTGCCTCTATCTTGAATAGCTGCAGAAGTTTCTGTGACCTAAACATGGTTTGTAAAGACAGTGATCAGCCAATACGCTGAAAACCAAAGCTGTAGGGCAAATCAGGAAGTTAAACCAAACCACATTCTCCATCTGACTCGGTTTCATCAAAAGCAAGCAGGAGAATTAGTTTATAAAGGCAAATCACAGGGGAACAACAGGTGCATGCTGTGGATCCTGAGGATGAATTTGAACTTGGCTCTGAAGCTGCAGAGGCTGAAAGCTTCCTTCACAAGTGTAAATGGGCATCTTGCTTTTTAGGGCTGGTGTGTCTCATGGTCTGCAGGCATCAGCAACATGTACAGCCTAACCACATCAAGCTGATGGATGTTTAGCAGAAAGCTAAAGCAGTATTTGTGTCACAGTAACTTGCTGTTTGGGACGTAGCTGATGCAAGCACTGGTAAGACACAGGAGGTCTGCAGCATGCTGTGGTCAAGAATCAGCATCATGATGTCATCCCCCTCCAGCACTCAGGCACGAGGGAAGCTGAGATTGAACTTGCAGCCAATTAACCACTGATTAAGCCTGAATTTCAATATTCTTCTCTTTATGAGCTCACTCATCATTTTAATTACTTAAGGAAGCTGCACAAATACTTTTATTCCAGATTTTGACATGCAACCCATTACTGGAGCTAAGTTGAATGAAATGGAAACTTTCCACTTGAAAAATGGGAAAAAAAGATCAAGAAGGTGACACACCAGAGTGACACCAATTTTGAAAGGCAACTGTCCACCACTCTAAGCAAGACCAAGAACAACTGCATGGCAGCACATCCATGCTGTGGATCCATGCTAGGACCTCCCTCACCCTGCAACTACACACTGGAAATGCACACACAATCCATAAGACCACTGGCACTGCCCTTTCATACTGAACAAATAGCTGAGTGGAAAAAACCCCCCACTAACAAATCAAAAAACTCCTCAAACAAATAGCTGAGTGGAAAAAAACCCCCACTAACAAATCAAAAAACTCCTCCATAAATCAAATTTCCCCACGCCAAGCAGTATAAAAATGCAGCAGCAAGTGATTCCTATGATCATACAACCTCCCCAGGCCAAGGCTCAACATAGAAGCTATAAGCCAAGACAGAGCAAAGTGTTTTTTTAAAAAAGGCGTATCACCATATTGTGTCCAAAGCATTTTCTTGCCTATACATCAATTTCCCATAGTATTGCTTTGACTTCTCTGTTTGCCATTAATCTCTGAGGCCTTTAAATGCTGGCAACTGTATTTCCTTCACTAATGCCACTGACACCCATCACTTTCTCTACCAGTCAAGTATGAGGGAATGGTTCTTTAGTGGGTGACATCAGCAGTGTCTAGCATTTTACAAGACCTGGATGATCAGCACTGCCCCAAGGCATTCACAGCCTAGTTCAGACAGAGCCAGCATGTTTCAGATACAATCGGATCTGTGAGGCCATGGAAGCACGAGATCACTTCCTCCTTGTGATGTTCAGCTTTGCATACTTATCAATTATTTTTATTTAAAAGTTCCTTTGGGGGAAAAAAAAAGGTTTATAATGATTTTATCAGTTTTGGATTGTGACTTTGAGACCAACCATGTACCTTTATTTATTAAACATCCATGGTTCCCTTTTTCCTCAAGTACAGGAAGAAAAATTTGGCAATCAACCAGTGAGGACAAGCTGAGTGACAACAGCTTACAGCTAAACTAGCAACTGCTCAACCAAATTGCACAATCCATAGAAGATGTGCCACGACTACTGGCTTGAGGGCAATAAGCCTACAATCCAAAGCTGTAATTTCTATCAGCATCTCTTGTTTGAACTTAAAGAAAATAACAAAAATCTGGTGCTCACATATTTCTGCAGTATCTGAAAGCAAAAAATTCCTTAGCTTTCTCCCCATAGTTTCTGTTAACTGAAAGCCTGGAATCATCTCAGATGATTCCCAGATGATATCTTGCCCAGATAGTAAAATTCTGAAGCTGGAAGCTTAGATGTTTTTGCTCTTTTCTCCTTCACTGCTAAATAGCAAAGATTATGGCAAAGATTAAAGTTGGCTATGCAATCAATTTGCTCCAACTTCACCTCTCTCAGATTCAGGTTTAAAAATGTCAGCCTGGACTGAACCAACAGATGGTCATCAAGCAAATTAGTTACTGCAAGAACCAAATTTGTGACACTGCACTCACCAGTAAGAACTCCACAAGTTCCACCAGCGGCACACCTGGATTCTTCCAGCCACCAGGAAAAGCTCCAGGACAAACCTAGCACACCTAAGTCCTGCAGGCTAATCATCAGGATTCCCTAAATGGCACCAGGAAAACACCTTTGATTCTAGAGCAAGGTGTGGTCAAGACATTGGAAAGCTATATGAGACACTTGTAGTGCATTTAGTGCTGCAATTCTGATAGACATATGCCTGGGTCAGCTTTACACTACCCATGTGGGGAACCTCACTGACCATACACACAGTTTTTATTGTCTGTGTTGAACACTGCAGTGCAGCAATTACATGGCATATGTCAACAGAGCTGACCAGGTCAGAGGGAGCTCTGGCCTGCCTATACAGGCCTCAGTACTTGCCAGATCCTAGATATGTTTGGCCCTCTTATAGGTATTTTTTTTCAAAATTTATTTTGAAATTTAAGCGTCCAGAAAACCTTAATGAATAATTTATGCAAAATGGTCTCTCCCATGCCAGAAACCCTCAAATTATAAGAGAGAGAGAGGGCTAACAGGCAATAAAAAGACCACAGATAACCACATTGCCCTCGATATGCTCACGTCAGATACATAATATGGAAATTATGTACTCATCTAAACACCTTAACAGGAAATCCAATAATCTTACTAGGCAAAGCATCTGAGTTTGCAGTGGAACCAGAATCAAACTCCCCTGAACAGGTCTGGAGAAACCAAAGCTGAACTACATGCTTAGAATCAGCTCACTGCACTCAACACTTGTCTAGCCACACTGGCAACAAGTACGTTTGGGTAAAGCCTCAAACTGACCAGACCATCCCAGGTTGACCTATAGTGGAAAACTAAGCCAATGCTAGCAATTATTTTCAGTTAGATCTTCTGGATTAATACTGAAAATGCTGTTGGATGTCATCACTGCTACTTCAGATGGCATGAAGACTGCATCACCATCCTGGTGGTATTTTGTGGTATTTCTCCTTTGCACATACGACACTGTAAGTCCTTGCACAGAGAAGTTGTCACTTGCCAAAGCATTCGACATAGGCACCTAACTGCACAATAGAGCTAACCAACCTAAAGGCTATCCATTGCTCTCCTCATCCATCCCAGGATAGCCCACATTCATGTTTGGTCCTCTCCCATGAGTTAGTTCAGGGAGCTAACTCAGCAGAAGGCTAGTCCTGCCAAAAATAGTAAGGAATATTTCATGCCAAACCCTAACTGGATGTCCTGTTAAGACAGGGGAGGTCCTGTCTCAGAGCAAGGTAGGAAGCAGTAGGCCACAGGCAATGGAGAAGCAGGACCTCCTGTGCTGGGAGCCAAAAGTTTTAGCTAAGAACTGTTCGGTTATGGAACTGCAGGGTAATATGGCCACTCACCACAAAAATGACTGACAGTCACCATCCTGACAGCAAGTCCACGCGACAGCTGGAATTTTCAAAGGGCTTTAAAAAGGCTTACTAAATTCCATCTGTTTTCATGGCATCTGGGTTCAGGTCTCTCAGCACTGGTTTTAACTGCAAAGGGCAAGTTTTGAAAAAGCAAACGTAGTTTGTCATATCCGATAGACCATTAAGATGTGAACACAGTAAGGACACGCAGCTGGAATAAACAAGGATCTAAGTAGCAAGCACACATTCCAAGAACTTGTTTAAAAATAGTGCTGTTCTGACAGAGACAGCATGTACTCATTTTCACCAGTAGTACCAGAGATCTGTAAAAAACCATCACCAGCAGTAGCTGAGTTTCCCAAGGACTGTGCTCTATTAGACATCAGATATTGACCATTCTCGTGGAAAATAACATGCACAAGAAGATAGGCAGAATCCTGCATTTCTGCACCCACTGCTGGAGTACCTCTCCAAAATACAGATGACATACAGTCACAAAGAATGGCTTCACATGACAGACATCCTACTGTGCAGAATACAATTCCACTGGTACAAAAATGTATTGGAAAACCATACTGATATTGTGAAATATTAATTTTGGAGAGGAAGAAATATTTTGACAAACATCAGAACTTCCTGCTACTGCATTACCCACTGCTGGAGTACCTCTCCAAAATACAGATGACATACAGTCACAAAGAATGGCTTCACATGACAGACATCCTACTGTGCAGAATACAATTCCACTGGTACAAAAATGTATTGGAAAACCATACTGATATTGTGAAATATTAATTTTGGAGAGGAAGAAATATTTTGACAAACATCAGAACTTCCTGCTACTGCATTGCAAGTTTATTCTGAAAGGCTGCATTAGATAAAGCAACATTGAAAACATTTAAACATTCAAATCTGAAACAAAATGGTCTGATCCTGCTGGAATTAAGTATTTCATGTGGTCTGAAAATACTGGGTTTAGGATTTTCTTTCACATGAAATCTGACTACTTTGGAGCTGTTTCAAATCAGAAAACAATTTCCTTAGAATCCCAAAACCTCCACAAAAGAGAGCCTCTGTCTACTAGTCAACTGTATGTAAGCCTCAAATTTTACAACACAAGAGTTTCAACATATGTCCTTACAAGAATATCCAGTATCATGTATTTCCTCATGTGAAACTTGAGAATCTTAACACATTAGTTTCAAATGAAAACTTTCATTCAGTCTGAGTAGGATTTGAATTTGAAGCCTTTTTGCCTTGCTCTGCATCTCAATCCCTGTTTTACTAATTTATCTTGCAAACTCAATTCTTGATTGATTTGCATGTTTATAAATATGTATGTACACCTCAGAGTAGGAAAGCAGCAACACCATTACATCAGCTTCAACACCTGCACCATGTTAACTGAAGCAGAGGAGACAGTCTATTGTTTCTCTTTCTTATTAACATCTCCTTTCCCAGCCTTACAAACTCCTACTTCTCTGCCAGTAACACAAATCATCCTGACTCTACTTGACTTGTAATTTCCACTGTGACTAGAGAAGGAGGTCTTAAAAGGAAAAAAACAAACAACAAAAACCAGTGAAAATATCTAACAAATATTCTTACAATTTTTACAATGACATTTGCCCCAAGTACCCATTTGTGTGAAAAATGTTTAAATTACTCCATTAAAAAAAGTCTACAGTCCTAAGGGAGCTTTTAGAGTTATATACAAAACATTTCCATGCAGATGGAGGGCATTAAGCACTTCATGCATGCAAGAAAAAAAAAAAGGAGCTTGAAGAAATGTTTCAAAAAGAAAGCAGGAATATTTTAAGTCTGAGACAGAGATCTTGTCCATCACACTCACAGAGAAAGCAAATTGAAATGAAACCAAAAGGAACAGCTGATAAACTACAGAACAGATTCTTTCCAAAAACTTAGTCAGCATCTAACGTGACTGTCACAAGAATTCTTCTTCTAATTTAAAATGGAAACCTTAAAAAACACCTAATTTTGCACCACATAAGTTTATCACTCTTCAAGCTAAGCTATGTGTTGAGGCAGAACAGACAGTAAGGATCTGAGCCAGCCAGCACTGGGGGAGACACTCACTATGCATCACCCCAAAACCAGCACTGTTTCAGCAAACAGAAAATTCCAACTGGAACTGAGACCAAGATTGCTAGCCATGACAGCAGTGAGTAACAGCACAGTCTTCTAGAAGGAACAATAGGGGCAAAGTCTGGCTTTAAAATGGATTTGAAGCTATTTATGAAAAGGTTTAAGAGTCACCTGCAGCAGTAGCAAGAGGTGAGACTCAAACACGCCAAATGCATCTGTTTTCTGAATCAGGCCCCTACCAGAAGGCAGCTGTGGGAAGGATGTTAGCTGGAGAAGCATCTGAATACCTGGAAGACATGCTACAAAGCAGCAAGCATTAAGAAAACCTCCTGCAGGGCAGCAGGACTGCTTTGAAATTGTTTATTTTTAATTTCAGATCTTGATTCTGAAGTGATAAAGACACACCCCAAGCAAAAGAACCAGAATGGCAATGTTGTCTAGAGCATGATTTCATCCTCTCCACCTTGAGAGCTGCTTATCAGCTCAGAAGGACACTGTCAGGCTTAGCAGCCCAGGCTTGCTGCTGGAAGAACGTGTTGTTAGCAGGGATTTTCAGGTCAGGCTTGGACCTGGTACAACACTGCAGATTAAGCAACTTCAGTGAGTGAGGTGGAAGTCTTGGGACCAGACTGGGAATAAGATTCGGAGCTCCTAACCAAGCATTTATGTAGGAAGGGACTGCCAGCCTTCAGTTTGTTCCTACTTTGATGTTCAAGGGATTAGAAAGGGTAACCTTTCTGTAACTGAACAAATCATACAAGAAAGTATTCTGTGGCACCTACTTACAATACATACAAAATTACGCTGGAAATGCAGGTTTTGAATCCTGCATGGCAAAAGCTCCAAGACTTGTTTTAAAGATCTGCTGTGTTTTTGTCTTAAAGCTCATCAATGCTCAAAGCCTGTAAAAAGCTGTCATCTTCTCACTGCTAGTGAGCATATAGAACAGCAATAATAAACAAGTATTGTGAAAACAGGATCTAACTGGTGGACAGGTTCTTGAAACCTGGACACAACATTCAGGCATTTGTCTGTCATCTCTGTGATCTTATGCCTGAGCTCTGTTATCAAGAAAGCAGATAATCTACAGGTCTTTCTACTGTCTCTTATTGGAGCCCAGATCCTTAATAGCACCATTTAATACTCATTACCTATTACCACGATAGGAAAGAGAAAGTCCTGTAACATCATTCCTGCCTCTCACAAAGACAAGTACCTAACACCAGCTGTTTTAAATGACAATTTAATGATGGATAGTGTCTCACAAAACAAGGTAGACATACCACTGGAAATGTCCCCATGCCTCTCTTGTATTGGCTGCATCATTCTTGTAACCTTGTAACAGTCACGGCTATTCATTAACCAACTATTAGCTGAAAAAAATAAAATGTCCATTAAAAAGTAGCACCAATTTTTTCAAAGTGCAGTAAACTAAGAAACAGGTAAATATTTACAAGCAGAAAAGGATTTTGGCTAGAAACTTCATCCTGAACCTTTTCTTTGTGGAGGTAGCCACAAAACTCCAGGTAAATTCTGAGCATGTGGAAAGGGAAAAAAAAAGGAGGAAAAAAAAGAAAAAGAAAATTATGATCTTTCAGAAATAGCACACATGATGCCATGAGATAATCCTTCATCTTGGGAGTTAATTTTGTGCCACCTTCTGTTACAAACCCAAAGGATGCACACAAAGCTGTATGGGTGAGAGTGATTTAAAATGTGTTTCTAATAATGCTTGAATGAAGAGCTGCTCATGGAGTTAATTCACACAAACTATTTCTGTTCGGTAAAGCCATTATCCTGATTCTTTGACTACTCCCCCTGCACCCCTTAAAAAGAGAAAAAAACCCCAAACCAAAACCCAACAAGACAGAGAACAATTTAAATGTTTTGATGTGACAAATGCCAGACTCCAAAACACACAAATGTACTCGAACAATGCACCTGAAACTCAGTACCTTACATCTTCAAATAAAGCTCTTGAGCTCATTCAAAATGCAAGCACTTTAAACGTACAAACATGGAAAGAACTTTCTAGCTCTTGTAAAGAAAATAATGAATCACAAAGTTAACTTTTTACTTTCATGATGACTCTCAATCACTGCTTCAGTGATTCTGCTTTCAGCCTCACCCCATCCCGATCCTGGCATGTTCTGCTCCAGAACACACAGAGAGATCAGAAAGACTTTGCTTAAGATTCAGAAAGAAGATAAAAAGTATGGGTGATTAGAAGTGTGCTCTATCCTGCCTGAAAGGATGGGGGGGAGGGATGATAGTGATGGGGGAGAGCAAAAGAGCACACATGATATAATGAGAAAGGGGAAATGCTCTTCCAGAACGAGATGGAAAATGAAGGGGGGAAGAGGGGGAGGAAGGGGGAAAAAGATCTAAAGAGTTATGAAGAAAAAAAAGAGACAGTCTTTAAATTTCTGAGAGAAAAAAATATCTATAGCATTAGGAAAATGGATGCATTTTTTTAAAAGTTAAGCTAAAACCCACAAACGATTTAAAGGAAAAATTGCAAGAGAGACGCCTATCCTGAGGGGGTTCCCAGTTGATGCTGACACCATCTATTATGAAGCCCTGGCTTTTAAAGGGAAAGGTGTCTGAAAAATGTTTTCCTCTAAAGCAAAACTGGACAAATCTATGATCAGGGCAGCCCTACAAGCAAGCATCAGCACAATGGTTCCTTAGCTATCCAATGAGACAAAACTAACAAGCTCTTCACTTGAGCATTGGAAATGAAGGGATGGCCCTTTGGGGATGGCACATGAAAACCACCACAAAATAGGCTGAGCATCCTCAACACATTTTCCAAACATCTGTCTGGATTACAGGCCTGGGCTGCTGGCTCGGAAGATGGCAGGACTGGAAGCAGGGTGGAATCCGCAGACTCCAAATGCTGCTCGGCACTTCCAATCACAGGACAGCCTGGTGCTGCAGAGAGGAAGGATTTCTACCCAAGTTACTGCAGACGTCAGAATTCCTTCCAGGCAGCAGCACCCTCACTTCATCCCCACAACCTGGTATCCAAAATCAATTCCTAAGAACCCTTTTTTTGGGTTGCAGGTTTGGTTGTTTTGGGCTTTCTGTTTGTTTGTTTGGGGAGGAGGGAGGGACAGGACTGTAGTGCTGTTTCAAGGGCTTTTTTTATCTTTTATTTTTCTTTCTTGGTCCACTCTCCATTCTCAGGATGTAATTAAGGTTCAAAGTCAAGAAGGAAGGGAAACCAGCTCTGTGTCAGCAATTAGCTGAACATCCTGTTAATATCTATCCATAATCTCTCCCAGTCTAGGCATGTATCACCTGAGAACTCTTCATTAAGAAACAGCTCGAGACAGTTTATGAGACCCCAGGTAGATTAATTTTCCAGTGGTCGCCTCCATGGGTTACCAATCTCCATTTCTTGTTATTCATTTAGTTACAAAGGCAACAAATAACATCTCCTGAGAATACATAACCAGGTATTACACTTCACCTTCATGAACCCTATCCTCTTCACACAAGGGCTTCTATCCCCCACATGAAGCAGATAAGCTTAGTTAGAAATGAGAAGCCCTGTTTCCCCATGCAGTAGGACACTGTTTATTTGACATATTTAAAGCAAAGCACAACTGAGTACAAGCAGCTCGAACGACCTCAAAAGTTGGGGTTTTTCCTTCCAGTTTTTTCACTTGTTAACAAATCAGGTTAGTTTCAGTCTGTAGGTGTCAGTGCTCAGAAAAAAAATATTAAAAAGTGCAGCAAGTTATAGTCACAGCTTTTCACAAGTTCTTGAAGTTCTTTAATACCCCATAAAACAAGTATCACCTATGTACTCATCACCCAGCACAGCGATCCATATCAAACGTGTGCCATGACAGTGTACACACAGCATTTCCCTTGCAGCACTGCTCAGTCTAGTTGAGATGACATGTGAGAATATGGTACCCCACATTTCCATTTTTTCCCTTTTCCCATCCTCAGTGATGATAGGTTGCAGATCTGTAACCCAGCTTTGTCTTGAACAATTCCCAGGCAAACACTACTGAGTTTAGCCTTGCAGACATCATGGAGGACTTCACTAGCCACTGTGGTAAGACAGTTCTGGCTGTTCTGGTAGTCACACTGATTTGGAAGCAGACAGGGAATTCCCAGTTTTGCCTTCTGCTCTTCCAGTGTCTTGGGAAAACAGAGATTAACATCAAACCGCTAAAAAGAGGTGACCTAAATGCTAAAACAACATACTACATCCTCACTGCTGACAGGACCATTCATTTCAGAATGGACAGGCTCTATCTTACCAACAGTTTTATGCATTTATATACTCCCTAACACACACACAGGTGCTCATCATCAGACAAGGGTGGAATGACAGAAGGTTAAGAATCACTCCTATCTCTTTTTTCCTTGTTGATATTTTAAAACAAAAATCAATTCAATTTATGCATCAATTATAAAAGTTGTTTAACCCAGCTGTTCTGCACATAACTACAAAGATAGGGAAGGTAATGACTCTGCTGCAAAAAGAGGGAATAAAAGTTCCCAGGCTCCCAAAGGATGATTTATTCCACACTCCCCAAATTCCAAAGTGAGGTTTCTCTTGCAAACAATAGTTCATAATCCGGATTCTTCTTTGCTGCATTATTATTTCACTGACAGAATTTACTGGCAATATAAAATGTAGGAGAATATTTTACTCTGTATGTATTTTGCACCTCCATCTCTTCTTGTGCAGAGTTTAAGGCTTCACTGTATTTACAATCCTTTATCTTATGTGCCCAACACAACAGGTATTCAACTGCAATACAAATAAATAATTACATAAGAATAAAAGGGCATTTTCTCTCCAGCTGCACACCAAGCACTTGAATTTAGGTGAATGCTCTGTGCTTGCAGAGTCAAGACTTGAATTTCTGCCCATGGACAGGTCATTGACAATGCAAAGGGTGGGCAGTGTTGTGTTGGGATAGAGAGGACGAGTCACGTCCAAGAATTACCCAGCAGAGGTCAGGCTAAACCAAAACTTTACCATCATTATGGGTCCTAAGAAACTGCCCCCTCAGGTCCTTCCCACTATTTCCCCTCAGAATCAAACAACAAGTATTTTTACAATGTAACAGACACCTCAGAATTACTGTGAGATGTAATTTCAAGCAGCAAAATCTCATGTTTATTGGCCAAAATACTCTTGAAAAAGACCAAGACAAAACTGTCTGACACCAAATATTTGAAGGACTCAATATTATTGTTGGGCAAAGATGCAGTAATTCTGTGACATAAGAATGAAAAATCCACTGTAGAAACAATTAAGCACAAAACACTGTGCTTGATCTCCAAGAGTACTTCAAGTGAATTTTACTCAGAGACACAAAGCATAGTAAATGCTTGCAAAAATATATATTCATATGAATATTCATAATGACAAAGGAAATCACAAAGGGTCTTGGAATTTGGGAGTCATCTGTCCACAAAACCAAAACAGAAGCATCACAGGTGACTTAATCCATAGCACAAAAAGTAAAAGAAAACCAGAAAACTCTTAAAGCAAGACACATGGACATAGACTAAAGTAAGCCTGCATAATGTGCTCATATGCATGACAAAGAATCTATACAGGGCCCCCACAGCTTTCAATTAAAAATGCAAAAACATGACAAAAACCTAACGAAGCAGATGTAGTGCTCAGTATCACAGTAAGCTGCAGTGAAATAAACTAAATAACACAGAATAAAAAAGCACAGAAAAGTTTAAAAGCGCAGAATCAAACATGTCTGTGTACTTGTGACATACATACATACATACAAACATACAATACTTGTTGAATAAACTTTTCTTTTACAGTCAACGTAAGAGTTGGGGGGAGGTTCGGGGCAGGCGAGGAAGACTTTGGCACTGGTAAGATGTTCAGTAATGTTTCTTATGACAGCTAATACTAGAATGTTATAGACAAAGCTTAATTACGCCCTGAACATTTTTTAAATCAAGGGGTTTGATGCATCGTCCAACACAAAGTATGGCAAGCTGCAACACTGCGTTTCACAGGGGAAGACATCAGAGCTGTTATGCAGTCCCTAAAGGAAGCAAGGTGCCATAAGTTTGACTTAAGCAGAGCTGGTAGGCAGTAGGTTGTTTATGTTTAAAACATACAAATCTACAGTTCAGGGCACTTTTCTTGCTGCATCACAGACATCTAGCACACTAGGTTATACTCTGGTCTCCTCTCATTGCTGCCTACCAGAGAACATCAAGAATGGTAATGGCAACTTTGAATCCACTCTGAGCTTCTTCCCTTGCCCTTCTGTGGTCTCATGAAGGTTTGATTACAACTGCCTCCCTGAAGCTCCAGCATGCAGAAGTCTTATCCCAGAATGTGCCTTCTTTTTTCTCCAATAGTCACCCTACTCAGAGCTTGTGCACTGTACTCTAAAGGCATCCCTAAGATTGCTTTGTGGTCTCTGCACTGAGGACAGTTTTTCTCCAGGTAGATCACAGACTTAAAGAGCTGCCCCTCTATTCCTCTTCCTCCACATTAAGGGGACATGTGCAGTCTAAACGTTTTCAATTACCATATTTAAAGCAGAACTAGAATTGGGTTGCAACCTACCTGCACTGATATTTACATTTGATGGAGGGCTGCTTTCAAGTCTGGGCTGTGCAGAAAGTTGAAAACTTATGTTGACTGAAAAACCTCAAGGGAAATGTATAACAGTACAATACAGAGTTCCCAAATCTCTGCTGCATTGTTATAGGGCATACAGTTTTATCCATGTAACACATGCACAAACCTTTCTGCTCTGATTAAGAAAGAAAACCATGGTCAAATAAAAGATACTGTAGGGATGCCAGAAATGGTTATTTTCTAAATAGAATCCACATCATAAACAGCTTCTTTAGCCGGCAGCTTCTGCACGGATGGAAATGACTACACACGATATCCTAGGGAAGTAACTTACCGAGTGTTACATTTATTAGCCCAGCAACAGTTTCAACTGAGAATGAAATGAAACACAAAATGTACTGTGGAATGACTGGTAAATACTACTGCTGCCCTTTAAATACCTCTTCTGAAAAGCAAGAATCAATTACAATGATTGCAAAAGCTGGACTAGGCTCCCTCATGACCTGAAAGCAGTCTACTAGAATTTGGAATGAAGTCAAAAGGGAGACACAATTCATGGCATGAAAACAAGACACACCACCACTGCTCCTCCAGACACAGCCCATTCATCTGGGCATCCAGCAGACAATTTTTCTTCTGTCTGCTATGCCTGCCACCCTTGTTCCATCTCCTAGATAGTGATTAATCACACTTCAGTGCAGCAATTCATCCAAGACAAACCTTTGAAACAGAAACAGACTGTGGAAATCTTATGCTTTGCTTTTTAAGTGCTTTCCTCTACTGGTGAAAATGAAAGTAGTAAAGCCACGTGGTATCAAAAGTTAGTATTTCTGACTGCTGAAAGATATCCAAGACCTTGTGGTAGAGAAAAAACCCCAATCTGTTATGCATCTTCATACTAACTACTTAGCTATCACTGAATACTTACCACATCATATATATATAGTTCAATGAAAGTTTCTTCAATGGAAGGGAAATGCTTTTCAAGCCCAAACCTGTAACACATGTCATACAACCAACACTGTTGTACAACACTGTGCGCTGATGTCCCAAGCTCAGTCTTGCCTGCACTCTGCCAACCATGGAGCTGTCTCATTGTATTCTGCTTTTCCAGTCTAGAATTCATTGTTCTGCTGCTATCACCACTTTGTCATCTTCCTCCATGCTCTTTTTGACAGCTCTTGTTAAAAACTAGCCAAAATGTAAGCCTGGTTTAGACAGGCAAATTACCTCACTTGTACTAAGGCAATCTTCAAGCCCGCCTCAGGAAATCAAACTTATAATAATAAGAAAATAATGAGAACCATTCTCATGGGCACATCTGAAATCTGGTGGTAGGTATGAGATGAAGCCCTGGCTAACTGCTGCACAGGTCCACCCTGGGAGGCAAAGTATACAGGATTTGAGAACAAGCTTGTTTTTCTCCTGCTTCATTTATTCTTCCTAATGTAAACCAAATTTCTTGGGTTATTCCATCAACTGGTCACAAAAGTGCACAACAATCAAAACAAAAGTAAAGAAGTATTATTGTCATGTAATCAATAAAATCGGTATTTTTTGGAATTAAAGCAATAAATGGCTAGATTAGCAAAATAATCTTCTAGGTAAAATCATTAATGACAAAATGGGTAGCCCTTGAATTAGGAGTACAATTTATTTTAGGATGGGCTTCGAGTCTTTGCTTAAGGACACTGTGATTTGCATGTACTGGTCCCAAACTAAATCGACAGAATTTACTTTGATTAAAAGAGCACTGTTTGTGCACGAAGTTTCAACTCCACTTGAGAGGAATATTGTGCACTGTGTATTCATGAGGAAGAGGTTGGACTAGCAATCACCTGGGATCACTTCCAATCTGAATTTTTTCTATGATCTTGACACTCAAGGTGTTCAGTCAGAAGCCAATTTGTACACGCTACTATACTAGGATGACTGGAGGCAGGGTCTGGAATTCAAGACTCACACATTCCTATTGAAAATACATATGAGTTCTCATGCCAAACTTCTGATGCATGTCATGCAACAGTCAACAGCAATCAGCATCAGGTCTCAAAGTTGCCAGTTCTGATATACCTGTATCCTGTGACACATACCATCACCTTGGATGTGTTAGCAACAGCAGTTCAATTAATAAAAGTGCAAAACATGGCCTTAATGGCATCAACTTACACGTGTTTTGAACAGAATATTTATATTGAAAAATCGAAAGTCAAATCTAAGTAGAGTTCTTGCTATGTTTCCTAATACATGTTTAGATTTTGTTCGTGATGCTATGGAGTTTGTGCATGTTTGGGATTTTCTCTTTTGTTTTGCTGGCAGGACCAGGGAAGTCCCAGGGCTGAGACTGGTGGAGAGGCAGTGTTCCCAAGGACTGCACAATACAGCAGTGTTTCCTAAAGTAGGTTATGTGAAGGATGAGCAGAAAGGCATCAGAGGGAGGGGTGACTGTGGAAAATATGGATGACGTCATCCTCAGAATGAGCAGATCTTTGAAAGTATATGGCAGTGATTTATTTTCCTAGTAGGAGCTGTGCTTCCAAAAGTTGGGAAAATGCAGACCTATTTGAATGTTTCCTTGTTTAACTGAATCCCTTTAACCAACTAGTTCTGGAAACGTGGACAACTTGGTTATAAATGGCCACGTGCTTACCCTTTGTCTTAAGCCTATGCCCAGATGACCCATTTTGCACATTTCAACCAAGAATAAAGTGACCTCATTTTCAAAAGTGCTGAGCACCAGCTGTTCCTATTGTGTTCACAAACCACACTATAGGTTCCTGTTTTCAAATTCTTGACCTCAAAAGAATTTTGAAGCAGCAAAGTGATTATATGTTCCTCCACTTGCCATATGCCTATTTATTTTAGTTCAAATATAAAAGTCTGACTAAACTACTTTAAAACCCTGAATGCACTAAATTAGAACAAGTACTCTTGCCACTGGAACTTTAGTGCGACATAATTGAGCCACATGATTTTTTAAAAAATGGTATTTTTTTGCACAGATGAATGACTAGGTTGAAGCTCAGAGAGTTTTGACCTTAACTCAGTTTCTCTTTTCTTTCTTTTTAATGAACGGGTTAAAAATGGGGGAACAGTAGCATCCCAGATCATGTAGTACCTGAATTTATATTTCTGGGATTAAGCTTCTACTATATAAAGTTAGGTCAACAAATTCAAGATCATTTTACCAGTTTTTGGCAAATGACTTTAACAAAACAAACATGTATATTTGTCTTTAAACAGTTTAAAACTGTTACTTGAACATACTGCTGTCATCTCCAGACTAAATATCACATTGCTTGTACGAACAACAAATACAATCACCTTACTGCTCCCCCAAACCTTAAGACTTCAGAGCAGCAAAGCCAACCCAACAACTTACCCAGAAATAACAAAACAAGCTATGCCAATGATCAGTGCACAACACTTGGATTTGAGCTTTACATTAAGCTGTTGTTTAACAAAAAGGTAGTAAAAACCCCTCAAAATATATCAAATTCACTTCTTGTTGAGTCTCCTCTACTAAGACGACACTCTGAGTTGCATTAAGCTTGGCCTGAACATACCGTACAGATCCCAGTAAAACGTCCTGACTATGTGTGAGGGAAGTACCACTACTTTTGGGTGCAAGTAAATGTATCCATATAGAGACAACACATATACACACCAGCTAGTAATAAAAAACCCCCATAAATATTATATCTCCAATTACAGTATTTTAATATTCACAGTAAGGAACTTGAAGAGTAATTCTTTGTACCCCAAATCCAGTATGTCTTGATACCTTGCTTATGCTGGTTTGTCAGAGTTCTGCTTTGATTCTCTTGTGAAAATGCACTTGGTCTTGCTCTGCACTTCAAGCTCTGCCTGCATGATATGACAACAGAAAGCCAAGTTGCGGAAAGGGAGCTTTCCTGAAAGCAGGATCATGGGCTGGGGGCAGAGCACCCAGAAGAGTTGAGAGAGAGAGAGAGAAAGGCAGGAGGGTTCAGTACAGAGACCAGGAGCAAAAATGTCTCACTGCTGCACAGATGGACTCTCATCTGTGAGAACCAGAGGTAAAGCAGATGTACTAGTAGCTCAAAATTAGTAGTTCAATCTGATTTACTGAAATTTGCCCATACTTGCTGACATTTTACAGGTCAAACTTCCTACAAATCTCACACAAAACTATCTGAAAGTTGTCGGTAAAGTGCGCATGAAGAAGTAAAAGTTTTGTTTTGGAGATAATTCAGAATGAAGACATTCACTGTCACAACAAGAGTCCTAAGATGTACGAAGGTGTTTGAGAGGACACCATATGATATCAGTAAAAGAAACAAATAAGAAAGTCTCTTTCTCTTGATGACAATCTTTGAAATACAACTTGTTACCTCAGTGTGAGGAAGGTTTGTAAGTGACATTTTGAGAAAAAATGGCTATAAATCCTGCAAAAAAACAGCTTAGAAATCCTTTCACATGCCAGTACTTTTGGCTTCAGAGTTCCTGAACGATTTCTCCACTTGCACTTATCTTGCTGCTCTTTAAGTAGCACAACTCCGCTCCTTCCAGGCAGACTCAACTCCCCTTTGTAAAACTGATGCCAAGCTTTTAGTCTCAAGAGTCGGGGCATGATCAACACTTCCAAAATGTCACATTGGACCTGAGGTCCATTTGACCAAAGCCTGGAGAGGCAAGGCTGGAAGGGTAGTAAAAAATCACAACATGGAAGCTGGCTAAACACTGCAGGCAGCACTAAGAAGCTATGAATCAGCACTAAATACCACCAAGGTGCTGGGTTTCCTGTCTCTGGCTACAAAAAAAAACCCTGCTTTTTTGGCTTCACTGGTCCCAATAGGGAGTAAAACTTAGGAATTCTGACACTGAACTTTTGTTTTAGAAAGAAAAAGCCCAATACAACAAACCCACCAATACCAAGAAATAACTGAGCATAACTTATTTCTAGACCTCTATAAACAAGCCATATCTTAATATACTCTCACTGCTGCTCTGGTTTCAGGCAGCTTTTACAAGTACACACACAGCAGTAGCCATGAGACATTCAACAGATTAGCTTGCAGTACTCCCATCCTTTCACACATGCTTGGTCAAACAGGCTTGGTGGCAGATCATCAGCTCCTTGTGCAAGGGGTCTCAGAGGCCCACCACCCTTCCTCTGACCATGGGAGCAGCAAACCCACTGTCGTCCAAGTCCTCTGTAGCTGTGAAAGAGGTGACAAGAGGGAGGTGCAGAATTTACACTCTTATTTCTATACAAAAAACTTCCAAAAACGGCAAAGTTGATATGCAAATGCTAAAGAGAAGGTTTAAATGCAACTACGATCATCAGCTCCTGCAACTAGACTCATCAGATTTTGGCCTTTTCCTTCTGATGTTATTTGTGTGTTTTCAAACATAAAAGTATTCAGGCCAAAAAAAAAAATACCCAAAATGCTCACACATAAAACCCAGCTGCTTAGCATATTTCATTACCACACTGACTTCAAAAATACTGAGCAATTTAAACTTTCAAGCCACTTGGCTTTAGCTAGAGATAAGTGCCCGAGATAAGAGAGGTATAATTGTTCAATGTAATACTGTACCATATTTTATATAAACATTTCCTAACACTGCACTTAATATATTTCGTTTCAGCATTGTGAAGTGCTGCTGAATGTTCCAGCTTTATTTGTGGCTCGTTCCTTTAATATTTACACATCCAAGGTTCCCCTTGATGCCAAATTAAATATGTTATCCTAGCTTCAAAGTAGAAAAGGGCACTTAAGCTTTGCAACAGAGAGCATAGCCTACAGGTTTCTAGCAGATACCCAGCTTATTCCTCACTGCTGCTGAGAGAGGCAGGGGGGAAAATCTGAAAAGAATTTGTTAATTTGTTAATGAAGAAAACATCACATTGGGATTAACAAGACAAACCTTTCGCACTTAATAAAATGCTTTGGATTTAACCATAATTCTTCTGCAACCTAACTGGTAAGTTAGGTTTCCCACATAGAAGACACATTTGTGAACTTTTTGGAGGGTCTGGTTTCATGATGGAATATGTGCTGTGACACTGCTGTCTCTCTCAGCCCTGCACTGTCAGAGTTACATTGTAACTCTTGGACAGCCTCAAGCAAATTTGACAGAGTCAGAGAAGTCTCAAAGGTCTTATGTTCCCACAAGTATTGGTGACCCACCACAAGGCATACTGAGAAAAGACTGAAGCTAAAGCCCAGACATACAAAGAGTACCCACAAGGGAGAGAAGATCTATGAGAGGAAGTGAGGGAAAACACAACTCACAAAGACTTTCTGGCTTTTTTTCGCTTTAATAGCTAGTTGTGAGTAACTACCAGGAAAAGCCCTGCAGCCTCCACTCAGAGAAATCCCCCTTTGAACACTGAAGTTTTCTGCCTGCTTCTTCAAACTATTGGTAAAAGCAAGGGGAGGGACTGTCACATTGCCATGACAGCAAGGTGCAGCTCAGGACCACGGGAGTGAAAGGTAAACTCTATGATGTCACACCACAGCACATTTCAGCAATGCATGACATCTGACCACAAAATCTGGCACCTTGCCCTGATTTTTGGATAGCCTGCAAGTAATACTCAGCAATAACCACTTTAGGCTGCAGCTCTTCCCCATCCCTCACCTCCACACTTTTGACATAAGTGCCTCAGGGTCTTCTTCACCTCCACCTCAGCACCAAGAGCTCTAGGTCCCCTTTTGCCACTGTGCAATCAGTGGATCACCAGGCTACACACACATGAAAGCCCAGGTTAACAGCACTGCTGCCACAGTACTAACACTGTTCATTTCAATGATGCTACTGCAAAGATAGGTATGCTATTATACCATGTGAGCATGACTATCTCCCTTTAAATCAGACATTTAGAAATAAACCAACATCACTAACAAATGGATGCTGATTTTCATACTGCAAATGATCCTTTGTCTTCCCTGACCATCATCAATTGAAGTCCAATTTCGTTGCCTGACTCTGTCTACAGAAACTATTCCACTGTTGCCAGCAATGGGCCCAAAAGGCTTTGCTTTTTCTTTCATGCTACAATAAACTAGCAACAACTCAGTTAAAAATCAATGAATTGTACTGGTACACAAAGAAGAACCTGACCCCATGATCTACTAGGTCATTTTTAATGATCCTACAATTAGAGAAACCAAATGAAACATTTAGCATTTGACCTTTGCTGCTGCTTCTAGATTAGCTAATGCAGATTAAAAGCACATGCTTTTTTCAAGAGTTCACAGAATAAGTTTGAGATCCTGTAAGAGACATTTGATATGCCCTTATTGTGCATTAGAATTTTAAATGCTAATTTTTTTAATGTGGAATAGTAACTTCAGACTATAAAATCATATACTTTGGAGTTACCCTGATGAAGCACACACTAGACAGATTAGATCATGGACTAGAGTGGACAAAAGTCAATTTCCTGTGAGAATTTCTGCACTACAACAGTGGATAACAACACTTCTGCAGACGAAACAAGAAGTGACAAATTTGAAGACTGCCAAGAGTGAATTCTTAAAATTCTTTTTAAATGGAAGCCTATTTTTAAAATTTGATCACTTTTTAAATTGTGTTTACTGTTTTGCATCCTATGTTTTCTACCATTTGCATTGTTTTTTCAATGTTTGTATTTTATTCTTGATACGAAACACATCTGCAACACCAATTACAATTACTAACAGCATGCACATCTAAATTAAACACCTGCGGATGTACACAAAGCATAAACAAATACACTTACATTGGTATACAATATAGTCTCCTCAAATAAAATATATTAAATGGATGTGCTCTAATCTTATATTAACAAGTAATATGTAAAACCTTAAGCAGAAGGGTGGAGATTCAAAAGAGCAATTTTAAAAAGAACCTAAGTAAAATTATATATCACCTATATGAATATATTATGCCACTCAGCACACGCAACAAACTTACTTTGCACATACACAGCAAAAAGATGATTTCCATGAGCACCACTGAATGTGCATAGAGGGTCCCTTGGGAGGGCTGGACCATGTGCATCTCTGGAAGAACCATCACATGTAGTCATCTCCATCCACATCTACACAACACACCTGAAATCTATTTCAAAAAACACATTTCTCTGCTGCTGGTCTATGAATTGATGGAGCTTCGGGACATAATTCTGATGGATACTTTGGCAGCTCTGCAGAGTGACAGTAGTGACTGGATTCAGCTGTGTGCTCCACCACTGTTTTCAAAAGCAGTCTACTTGCTGAGCACATGGATGGGGTCCATTCAGGCCCATACAAAAAAACCAGATATGTGGATTTTGAAACCTGCCCAGTCCAATTATCAGCCTCGAGAGACATTATCATTTGGCCCTTGCAAAAAACAGCACTTTCACTGAGACACCCAACATATCATAAGCTCAGAAAGCCATGCTGGGAAGTTACAGCCTTTAGCTATTAGCTGAACCAGGATTAATCTTCTGAGCCAGCCAATGCCTCCAAAATAAGGAAAGGGGATACACCTTGGAGAGGTGAAACATTAGGATCCACTTCTGCAGTATTTTCTCTGGTCAACTCTATCATGAAACAGCAGTTCTGCCTTATTAAGCAGGAGACTTGGAAACAACTAAAGCCTTGGCACCAGATCCTGCTTGCAATTTGAATTAGGAGTTGACATTTTTGGAATGTCAAGAGTTGATATAACAAGAAACTCCTGCTTAATGCAAGCCTTTCATCTAGGTATGTGTCACCTTCAAGATGAGACAGCTCATGAGGCCCAGAATTCAGAGGGGAAGGAAAGGAAGGAATGAAGGGAAGGAAACTAAGTGAAACGAGGAATAAGTGGAATTACAGAAATAATTAACAAATGCTTCTTTCGTGACTTAAGAAGAGAATGTGTGATGACATGAATCCTATTAATACCCCAGTTTCAGGAATCTAGAATGTGTATGTTGTGTTTGGAGAGTAGGGATTAATATTGCTGCTTGACCTAACAGCTCATCTGCTGCTCTTCCACCACCTAAAACACCAAGAAGCCCCAAACCTCCCTCACATGTGCATATATTCCTGACTAGCAAGAAAAGCTGCAAAACAGGACAGGATGAGACTAAGGCAAGTTTAGTACTGGTAACACACACAACTCAGGGCTGCCACAGGGCAGCTCTCTGTGTGCAAGGCGAGCAGTCGTCACTCCCCTAATACTGTCTGGTATCACAGAGCATACCTGCAAGCGAAACCTGGTGAGGACTGTTAAACAAACTGTATTGCCTGAACCAGCTGGAGGTAGGGAAGCATGCAGCTGGAAAGCACCACATGTGCTTGCCCTCTGCTTCCACTTCCTTGGGTCTTAACTGCCACAGCCACTCTTATGTTCTCACTTGTGATTAAAAATGGAAAATTCTCCACACTCCTTCCAGTTCTTGCTGGAAAAACATCATCCAAAGCTGTCATTGCATGGCAATGTATACCAGAGCAAGTTTCAGATTTTTTTTCCCTCCCTGATGGTCTCCCATAACAAAACAGCCCCCCCAATGCTATGCAGAGCAATCACATACAAACATCCATTTGGGAGTACAAAACACAGGTCAAATGCTCTGATCTGGAAATCTGGGTTTGAAGCTAATTTGCTACTAGAGATAAAATGACACTTCCCAAGGGCAGCTGTGCCATCAGTTTTGACACACCTAGCATTGACTGAGCTGGATTTTACACAAACCTATGAGTAAAATTCAGTATCAACACCATTTTGTATGCTTTCTCACTGCTTGATACACACCATCCTATTCAACTGCCCCATTAATTAATGAATGAATTATGATGACACAGGCAGGCAGAGCTTTAACTTACCTTTTCATGATTTAACTCTAAATGCAAGTTACAGTGACAGTTCATTTTACTTAAGTACATTGTTTGTGCGTGTGAAAAACGGATACTGTTAGGATAAAAAAGGATAACCATGAAAAGCCAGGTGTACTGTACTGCTACAGCCTATTGCTCTATTTGGAACAATCAGCACTGGGATGAAAACTGAATGAGATTATCATTTGGTAGGCAGAAAAAACGTTCTATCAATTATTAACCTTTGAAATGAGCTCAGAGACACTCAAGTGAAGAAGTGATGATCCTGACAAGTACAGCCAGTTAAATGACTTAAATTGAGATCGAAGGGTGAGCTAGGGAAGGTGAAGCATACTTCTTGTGGCTAGGACACAAGAACATGAGCCTGTTCTGGCAGAACAGCAACTCTGCCCACGACTCCTCTTTTTGTTCTCTCCCATCACACCCGCCCTTGTTTCTGGTAAGCCTGCCCCAGTTTCTCTAGCTCTCCAATCTGTGGCCCTTGTTCAAAGGCAGTCTTCAATTAAAAGGGAGCATTACTCAGCAGTTGCACTACGTCCTCCTCAGCTTTTCCAATTCTCTGATGTAGGCAAAAAACACATGCAAGAGAGATAGGTACAAGCATTGTTCATGGAAGCAGCACTGCTGGGCATTAAAGGTTTCCTACCTGAACAGTCAACTAAAGCTTTGTGCACTTTTCCCCCTAAAGGACAGAATCAGACCCTTGAGGGCCTAGTGTGCATTCTCATGTAGAACCACTAGCACACACACACAGAGCAAGCTTTGCAACGTATCAAATTTAATAAACTTACATAAACGCTGCTTTACTGTGCTGCACAACGGGCAATACAGCAAACCACATCTGATACAAAGTTATTGCATGTGGCTCTAAAATAAACAATACCTCACACAGCTACTTCAACCTCTTGTGAAAAGAGGTAGTTAAGAATGTGATTTTAAAAGTGGGGTTTCTAAAAGAAGCCTTAATTTTACACTCATGGCTACTGAAGAATATTTCTGCAATTAAAGTAATTATACAGACTGAACCTAAGATTTACTCAGAGGAAAATGCCTCGTGATTTTAGCAAAAAACAAAAACTACAAAATGTTTCATTTAGAGATGGCTATATCTCTTCTCAGTGAAATTAAAAAAAATTGTTCAGAAACTGAGACTTCATTAGACTTGGATGGAAAAAAATGCAGACAATCATTTTTTGCTTCTGTTTCTGTGAAACCATTTCAACCGGATCCATTCTTATGCAGACATCCCATGCAAATACAATTTCAAGACTGAACTCTTGAAATTCAATGCCTATGGAACATTTGCATCTAAAGAGCAAGAAAGCAACTACATCCATCCATAATGAAAGCAGAGACTAAAGACCTAGTAACATATTACAAACCCCTAAATATTCCCCAAAGATGGTTTCTTTCATTCATAATTTTTGACTGGACTAGTGCAAAGGGAGGAGGTCAATGCATGGACAAACAGCTGCTCCCACCCATGACCCATCTCTTTGTCAGTAAAACTGCCCTGAAGTTAACACCAAAGGCTGAGGGATCACTCAGGCTTTGGGTGAACTTTCCGTGGCCAGTGGTATCAGTCCTCCATCTCTCAAAAGAGATTGCTGCAGATATGTCCAATTTACCAGTGGGGCTGCAGCTGTTACAAACTTCATGTTGAAGCCAATAAAGTTTTCCTCTTAAGTTTCTGCCCCCTCTACTCACCCAGCCAGCAATGCAGTAATTACACCTAAAAGCACACAAATCTTAAGAAAACCTTGTAAAAAATATTTCCATTTCACTGTTTAAAAAAATATTTAGTTTAAGGCTTACATGTAGTGAAACAGGTCACAGTAGGATCCAACAATGTAAATTCTCAGGACAGCAGAATTTAGAACTTCCTATGAAAATGAAGAATGATACTTCACTCTAAAATGCTGTGAAAATTTAAGAGGCAAAGTTAAGTACCACAATGAAATTTAGTACATCATCTTTACTGGCTTACAGGATAAACAGTCCAATTCATGGCATTTACAACGTTATCACATATGGTCAGGAGTTCATCTTCTGAAACTAGGTCACAGGTCATTAACAGGAAATTCATAGGAAATTATGGAGGAAATTAAAAGAACACAAATGGGCAAGCAAACTAGTTTATATAATCTAGGCTTTCCCAGCACAGCTTCCTGTGTTATGATGAACTCAGCTTTCATACTGAACTTTGCCTTTTCCAGGCCACATTAAGTAAGTATTTCTGAATTGACTATTATACTCTTCAAGCCTCAAAATGTGGAGGTCAAATTCACCACAAAAACGCCTTTTTTTTGTTTGTTTGTTTGTTTAACCATACAGCTGGGGGAAAAAAATAGCAGCTAGAGAAAGTATTTTGAGATCATTAAATGCAGATTTCCACTCACTATTGGCACCTCAAGAACAGGTGTGTGAGATCCTTCACTGACGCATAGACCACACTGAGGGCAGTACCCAAACACAGGAAGACATTCCTGTATTGCTTCTGTTCCAGCATCTCAGCTAAACTGCACCTGCATTCTCCATCATGTTTGGGAAGATGCCAATTGGTGTCCAGGACCCTGTTCTACTCCAGAGTTAGACAAGCTTTTCAAAATAAAGCCCCTGGTCAATAAGGCATAGGAAGAGAGAGGGCTCCAACTGATCTAGGCTACCCGGACTTTAGAAAAGAAAAACTGTTAAACAGAAGCAGTTGCTACCTAATTGAGCTGAAAGCTGAATGCAAGGTACTGCATGTATCTCTTATGTATCACAGAGAAATATAAGTTAGGAGTAGCTTTACAAGACAGATAGAAAATGAGAGACTTACAAGATGCCTCTACTGTCTCTCATCTTGCTACTTTCATTAAATAAAAAGACCTACTATAAGTATGATCAACTCCTCATTCATTCTTTTTCACAACACCCAAAATCCACGTGCAATGTACAGGCCATCCCTACCTTCAAGGTTCATAGGTCCACATAAAGTCCACTGAACAAATGCAGTTCCTTAAACACTGTTCATTCTTCCTCTACTGCTTTCACACCTTATCAGATCCAATAAAACCACTGAGATGTTTTTTCAATACCACAACTTGAAATTTGTAATAAATTGTGCATTTGCAGCTATCTCCTTCAAATAGCATTTCCCACTGAAGTAACAAGAAACAGTCCTAATACTTTAAAAATTATAGAAATTGCATCATCTTCAATTTGATGAAAAACAGAACTACCTTTGAGTCGTGAGGAGTTGGTTGACAAGGTAGAAGTGATAACAGTACTGAGTAACAATCATTCCACATTGTTTACTTCTGGTATTATAAACAGGCCTTCTTTTTCAGCTTGCAGGAAGGCAAGATAGAAAATTCTTAAGAACACAGTGGCATCCAAAGGTTGATCTGAACACAAGGTTTCACTTGCAGAATGAGGGCCATTGTTGACACTGAACACACCTATTTTTGTATGTCCATTCTTGCCACTGCAGTTCAATTCCTGGGTTGAGAAAGGATCTTGTTTTGTGACCGGCGATAGTACAGTACAAAACAAAGAACACAGTTCTCTTACTGAACAGATGATAATTTAAGTGCAGAGAACTGCAGGAACAGTTAAAAGTGCCCAGGAACACACAGACAAGGACTGACACAACTGGGAATACCTCTCTTACCTCCTAACTTTCAAACCCAGTCGTTTTAATCTCTCTTTTAGGGAAGGAAAAGGGAAACTTGCTATCCATTTATAATTAATTCAGGCCTGTTGAAAATCAAGTTTTCCTGTTTCGGTTACCTTTTGCAGACTGTTTAAAAGCTGCCAATACAGCCTAGGGTTCTGTCTAAACTAGACTGCTCTACCCACTCCATCATGCTGCATGCCCAAATACACTTCCTGTAAAGCCAGGTCTTCCTTTTTTATTTTCCACACCTCTCCTCAAGCAAGATAATTCCAGCACCTATATGTTATCCAAGAGTGAGATATGAAACAGCATCAGTAAAGCAGCCAACTCAACAAATGTGCTGAGAAAAAGCAAGACAGTAGATATAAACAACTTTCATACCCCCTCATAGCAACAGGCAGTCACTCAGGAGCAACAAACACTGCTTTGGGAGAGGTTTCCAACTTCAAGTCCTTTCCCTAGGACTACTCTGGTTGCCATTCGCCTTGATACCAAAAACTCTGCAAGGACAAGTACAGAAGCACAACTTCCTGAGACTTTTAGAAAAGCTTTTAACCTTTGATTCTGATGCCTGTCTTCATATTTAATCCACCTAGAAAAAAAAGACCTATAACTCCAAGTGTTTGGTCTATGTTCAGGCACTCAGGTCTCTGTTTCAATAGTCATGATTCCTTTCCCCTTTTCTGGTGCAAATCAAACCCAATGGTTAGCCAGAATTGCATGAAGTATTCATTAGATACTTCTTACAAGGGGCAACCTACATTTCTAGGTTCAGATTTACATCCACACCACCAAAACCATCAGATACCCAGTTTTGATAATTTAATTGTAGTTTTATAACTTAAAGTAATGTAAAGTATGATGATTTGAAAAAAAATCCAAACACCATCAATACTGTATTATTTAGCAATTTTTACACAAGTTCTAGATTAGCTGACAATTTCTGATCATGGTTCTAATGCTGTCTGTCCTCTTCCAACCATGTGAAAGCATGCTCAGCAAGAGTCAATAGTAACTGTATCTGAAATTTTCTTCCATCTCTGCTTTACATGACTCATGGCCCAGAATCCGGATGTTGATCCTGCTTTAATGCTGGTCACAAAGATATTCTACAACCTGCTATGGGTTATGAAGCAGAGTCACACTAAAGAAACTTCTCAGAACACTGAAAAGAAACCCTCAATTTTTGGAGGACTTCTACAACATGCTTAGCAAAACATCATCTTCCTAGTTTTCATACTTGATTGCACTTACACCTTTTTAAGCTGTGCAAAGCATGTTACAAAGATGGCAGTTTACTCTGGGATGAACTCTCCTGCATACAAACCAAGGCCTATTGCTGCTTACAACAGCACAGGTCACTGGGATAAACCAAGGTGATCTGCAAAATCCTCACATTTCAGCCACCTCCAACAAGTAATGCATTTTGCAAAGATGTGCCTGCTACTCAATTCCAAAATGGCAAGATATTCAACACCCTTCAGCTTTATCAAATGTTGCAACAGATTATAACTTCTACACCTGTGAAAGACTGGGAGCTATTTGTGATGAATCAGTACCGTGTTTGCTCTGAACCCTTGTCTACTCTTGAAAGAGGAGCTTCCTGTATCTTCAGTAGGCCATCATGATGCCTAGCATGCATACAGAAAAATTACTTTCATCACAAGACTCCTGGAAAACACACACAGAAATGTATTCAGATTCAGACTGGCACCTCTGCACAAATCCAATAACACCCTCTGGTGACCTCTGTGCACCCCAACCTGGCCAAAGGTACAAGCAAACCAGCAGAAAGAACATGGGGACTTTGAATGCAAGCAGCAAAACAGGCTGGGGAGGAAATATAACCTGAAACTTAGCCCTGCAGGGATGAGTGCTTTGAACTGAGATAGAAACATGAACAGGTCTAGGTAAGATAAGCACACACACAGGCTTCTGTATCTCTCCTATATTCATTCCTCTTTGATTTTACTCCTAATGCCGTGAAGAAAAAAGACACTCTGGATCCCCTTGCTCATAGGTCACAACAGCCAGGGAGAACAACTGATATTCAAATGCAGCTTGGTCAGCTGAGTGCACTGAGTGCTCAGAACACTCCATACATCTTGGTCTGGCCTCTTCCAACCACATAAAAGCATTCTCAGGAGGAGTCATGGAAGTGAAGCCATGGATATGCAGAAAGTGTCTTGGTATCTGGTGGGCAAGGACCAGGCACACATACGGCATAACACATAGGCATGGGCACAGTGCTCTGTGTGAGTTGATACTGCACATGCCATTACAGGAATGAAAACCAGGGTTATACAGAAGAAGAGAGAAGCTTATCTTTTGTATTCTGTTCAGTTGGAAACCAGAAAGAAAAATAAAATTAACTAGAAACTATGCAACAATGGTCCATGAACCTGAACCAAGATTGTTGTCTGAAGACAGAGCGCACTTAAATCCTTCCCTCAGACCAGGATGCAGTGAAAGTTCCCAATTCTCTGTCAATGTAAGTAGATGCCACACAGGCCAAAAGGAACTAGAAGACACAGTGAGCCCAGAAGCAACTTCCCAATCAATAAAGTAAGCACAGCCCTTGAATTAACTGAACACAGTGACCCACTTGGGGTTCATCAGGTTAGCACAGACTGAAGCAAAGGAGATGGAGCAGGAACCAAGAGGCAAAGCCAGTCCTGCTAGCCAGTGACACCTGCATGCTCGCAGTTTGTACTGCCCCAGTAATGGGTCTGGCCCAAGACAACCTAAAACTACTCAGAATTCAGGGAGGCAGAAGTCACATTACTGTTAAGATGATGAATGAGAAGGTGTTTCTTAATACCACACAGAGAAAAAGGTGATGCAATGCTGATTATTCCATTAAATATTAATTACAATACAGCTACTTTCAAGCTAGAACATATTCCTTTAGATAACTGAATTAAGGGAGAGGAGAACTGAATGAGCTTCAAGGCTTTGTGTGTCTCTGTCATTTATCAATTATGCTAAACTGAGTTCTTCAGATCTTGCATGGTTATCTCTAAATATTAATTTTTAGAGTCAGAGGTGTGGGCTTACAAAAAAAATACTCAGGACTCTAAATTTGCTGCAATGACTCCCAAAATGCTTCCTAGTCTTCAAGGAGTTTGAAGAGGCTGTTCTAGACCTTTCATCACACATGCCTGAAAGAGAGAATGAGGATATCTTTTCCTCCTACAAATTTTAATTTGCACACAGATACCATCAGTTGGATAGCAGTGTTACATACTTCTCTCCTTTCCCTTCTGCTTCAACTTGGTAATCAAACTCCAGTAACAGCAGGCAACCCTCAGACTGAATTTTACCCTTCAGCTCTGGAGGACAGAAACCTCGCAAGGAAACTGTAAAGCAAAGAGCAATAAATTGCCTACTTTTCAAGAGGTAACCTTCAAATGAGCATACTCTGGATTCAGTTTTTACTGATGTAGAAAACTCATCAGACATTCCTTAGCGCTCTGTGTGCTACACTGTTACCCTACACCACCTCCATCTGAAACTGACACGTTACCTCCAAGACCAAAAGCTCCACAGAAAGTAGCTCAAGAAAGACTGCGGAAAAAGTTACTTCTTTCAAGAGTGCTATTCAGTTCTGATAACATTTAATGGCTAGGTCAACCACAGGGTGCAGTTCCTTGCTCTGCTAAAACAAAATCCAGGATTTGCCTTTGTTATTTAGAAGGGGGCAGGGGAGAAAAAAAAAAAAAAGCAAGAAGCTTCCAACATTTCAAAAGCTATACATGTTATTTCATGTGACTGTTTGGAGCCCTCCTAAGTTTCAGTGAGTTTTATCCTGCTTGGCAGTTGCATATGATTTCTTTATTTTCCCTTGAATTAAGCAGCAATCTATCAAAAACTTCATGTATATTTCTCCTTTTTCAGTAACATGTATGAATTTTATTGGATCCAAACTTTTCAATGTCTCTTTTCACGCAAGGTCAAAGCTCTACATTGTTGTAATTTTCTTTTTCAGTGTTTTTTCTCCAAGTCAGTCTTCCACAGGGAAATTAATATTCCACATGAACAATGAACTCCTTGCATGGCCTTTGAACCTAGTGGTTGCTAGGAGGCCTAAAGAAACCCTGGAGTACAGCCTACTTAATAGCATATATCAAGAGATTATTCAGCAGCAAAATTGTGTGATTTTCTAAATTGTCTGCTTTTTTTTCCTCCTTACTTCCATCTCCATTCATCTGTCAAACAATCTTTAGATTTCATATGAATTGCATCTGCATCAATTTTCTATAATTATGGGCAGTTTGTTCCCTGAGTATTGAAAATGTGACTGGCCAGCCACCAATCCTGCTTCAAATCAGGCAAATATCAAACTGGTCCTTGCTCTGTTTTACTGAAAAGGCTGCTAAAATCAGGTGTGCTTCACCACTCTAGCATGAGGTTTGCACTTCCATTATAAACGTGGTTCTGCTTAGAGACTGTATTTTCCTCAAATAAAACACCACGGCATTGACTGCAACACCATTACTCAGTATTTCTCTGTGCTGAAAGAAATACATATCTATTTCTCTAAGCTCCATTCAGGTGTACTTGAATATTTACGTTTCAAGCTTTTTAGCACCTCGGGGAAGGCTGTTTGATTGTATGCTTTTCCTTTTTCCCTAAGCACAGTAATTGAGGCAAAACCCCAAGGTTTCTTTCCCACCCTCCACCCCCATCCCAAACAATGAGGCATTTAATTAAAAGAGAACCACAACAATGCTAATGGTGATGAGGTTAAATGGTTGGATAAACAGAATGCAGCCCTCTGAAAAGCCCATGTGTTTCAGGACACTTTCTCCCCTACAACATTCTGGGTGACAAAGATAGTATTTGTATTCCTGATCCCCACAATTTTTATGCCAGAGGACTTCCTACAGATTTCCTGCAAGGAAGAGAGTTTCCTTCAAATAGTGAGAAGTGTTTAGATATAGTAGCTATTCCTCCCAAAACTAATATTTGGAAAGGCACTGGACAAGGATCCTTCAAAAATAAATGCATGTGGAAGCTATCCATCAAGAGAGAATGATTGCACTTGCAGATAAAAGCCTATTAAGCTGTTGTTGGGGTTAAAAAAACCCTACAAAACACAAAACTAAAATAAAAACCAACACAAGCAACAAACACTTTGTCGATTTTAATTTTAAATGTGTTCTCCCTTCAACAACTTTTGCAAATTAGTAACACTAAACATGACATTTGTCCTTCTTCTTCAGTTGTTGCCATTGAAATCAATGTGCTCTATAGCCATAAACTATTCTGGAGGTCTAGAGATTACTTTAAAACACTTACAGTAGATTAAAATTCTATGCTCCCCCTACCCCCCAAGGACACAGGTATCTGCCAACAAACGCAGGGTGACACATCTGATTCTGCAGATTGCTGGTGTTTGACTGTCTGGTTGGGTTGTACCAATCTTGCCAAGATGAAGCTTTCAGAGCCAGACTGCTTCCCTGAAGAATTAAAAACAAGCAAAAACCACTCTGCCTGGCACAAAATGCTCACGTGAGCTCCTTCTCTTTTAAATACAGGCTTCCACGCTGAAAGAAAGGCCTGAGAATACTGACTTCAACAGAACTGACACAGCCTATCTTACAGTGGGAATATCAGGACGTTCACGCAGAACAACAAAAATCTTCGCAGTATGGACAGATTCGGCTTTCCAACCACTTTCAGGTCCTGCAGCACCAACGAAACAAATCAATCCCTCCACCACCATGACCATGCTCCTCTTCTTCAGCTGTTCAAGGATAAATTATCCTTGCCATTTCCTCTCAATATGTGGCTTCCCAAGAAAGGGAAAAATCAGAGCACCTATGGCCAGAATAGCACAAGGTTCTTACACGGGCAGATCTTTTCAATAAAACACATATTATTTCCCTTGTGCTCCAGCATTAAAGAAAGAACAGTCACGAGATGTTTCTAAACCATGAGAAACCAATCCTGACTAAACAGATACGTTTATTAGGGGCAGAGACAGGAAAGTGAGCATATAACTGACAAGCACAATCTTTGGCTCAACCTTTGCAGCAGAAATGGGGGGGACGACACACGGGGTACAGGGCTGGAGACATTTTCAGTAATGCACAATAAATGCCTTCGTTTCCTCCTTTAAAGGAATCTGCCTACTCAACCTCAATTGAGCCTCAGAGGGAAAAACGTGCCTTCGTGATAAATTGGAATTTGCCATCATAATAATGAAACGTTACGTCCTAACAGCATAATAAGCAGGCAGCAGAACAACAAAGGAGTTTGCCAGGATTTTCTGCCCCCGGCCCCCTCCCCATCAGCATTTTCTCAAGTCTTCTTTTGGGTGTTTATGAAACGTCTTAATTCCAAGGCCATTAAGATGCATTTGAGGATGGAGCAGATTCCACTAACAGTACCAAGGCTTTCCGAAATCTCACCAGCACTTCATCAGAGGCCAAGCCTCCCCTGAGCCTGCCTTTCCCTGCGCTGTTTTTTGTTTTGTTTGCGCTTTCTCTTTCCCATGCACAAACATGTTGGTGCAGTGTCCATTATTTCCCTACGGCCTTCCTTGAAAGCAACTGACAAACAAATGTGCATGCACATGTGTGTTCCACTGCATACACAGGTATGGTCTCCTGCACCTCAAAAAAACCCAAATGCAAACGTGTTTACAGTCATTTTCACCAACGCACGCTTTGCCATTGCGGAAACACGCAGCCGAAACCCAGAGAGCCTGCAACAAGGCAAGAGCGTTTGCAATCACAGGTGACCCTTTTCCTTTCCAAAATGGAGAAACACGAGAGCCCGATGAGTTAACTAGTGTTAACTGCATTTAAAGAGCAACGTGTGGGGCAGCAGTAGATATCCAGCACATGCTTTTACGCACAAAAGGAGCAGAGGGTTCCGTGCTCTGCACACCCAGTCATTTTTATCTGCCCTTCCACGACAGAGACACAACCATTTCCCTCCTATCTTTATTTCGTTCAACTAATAGATTTTAAACACCATATTGTGAGGACCCCGCTGTGAATCTTGCAGAGGTACAAAATGGTGGATGTATTCTATTTTTTTTTCCTTTTTTTTTTCTGCATTATTCATAACAACTTAGCCTCCCGGTCTCAGGCTCCCCTCCAAAAAAAACCACCAACACTCCCGGCCAGACACACATCCCGCAGCAGCCTCGCAATAAAGCTCTCTCGCATACACAAATTATGTTACAAACCTGATGTCATGTAGCCCCGTGATGCCTGGGAAATAAAAGCCGGGGGGAAGTGCTTGTGCAGTCGGTAGTCCTTC
Organism: Acanthisitta chloris; assembly: GCF_000695815.1. Taxonomy (NCBI): domain Eukaryota; kingdom Metazoa; phylum Chordata; class Aves; order Passeriformes; family Acanthisittidae; genus Acanthisitta; species Acanthisitta chloris. The sequence continues at coordinate 117,278 of NW_008661602.1, forward strand.
TCGCTGCGGGACCTCATGCGGTCTGAGGCCCGGTCGGAGAAGTCGGAGCTAGG